>NC_057804.1:197077273-197086102 GCF_018294505.1 Triticum aestivum
AGAAGAAGAAGAAGAAGAAAGAAGAAGAAGAAGAAGAAGAAGAAAGAAGAAGAAGAAGAAGAAGAAGAAGAAGAAGAAGAAGAAGAAGAAGAAGAAGAAGAAGAAGAAGAGGCTGCACCAGCAGGAGGGCATTATGGATGGATGAACTATTTCCTCTCTTGTAAAAAATATTATTCCCTCTCGGTGTATATTGATATAGATGGACTATTTCGATGGTGTGCATGTCTTTGGAACAAGTAGTAGCGTCGGCCCGCTTGACTATAAGGAACTATTTATCCGCCTAGCTTTCTCTACTACTCCTTCCAGTGATCGGTATGCAATGCATGTGTCTGTAGACATGACAGCTTCTCCATGGAAGTTCAACTACGGCGACCATCACGTTTCATCCACTGCCACTCGTGATTCCCACGACGCTGCTCCAACCCACGGCACCACGTCCCCCGACGTGCGCCTCACCCCTCTCGGCCGCACCGCCCCTCTACTTTGTGTGCATGACATGTGGGCCGCCTTAAATGCGGCGAGCATCAAGTTTCTACCACAGCCACACGTGATTCCCATGACGCCGCTTGAACCCATGACACCACACGTCCCCCGACCTGCGGCTCACCCCTCTCATCCCCACTGCCCCTCTGCCTTCGGGAGCATTACTTGTGGACAAGTCACCTATCGGGTCCACATGTTATTGACTCAAAGGCAGGTGTCGTAAGGCGCTGAAGCTCAGTCCCGAGGGCCCTGAGAGGGAAATGTAACTCCTGCGCCAGGCCTTGTGGTGCTACCACTGCACGAACTCGTGCCAAACTCGAGATTTGTTTCTTTACTATACATGCACACAATGATTTAATGGATATTGTAATCTCAACATGTGATGGGGAGCTCTAAATTTGAATTTGAAACGTATAAAATGAAAAGATTCAAAATAAATAAACTAGGAGAGAGGGAGTATATCGTAGGATGTGTTCCATACGAAAGAATTCCCCTGGTTTGTCACTGCGAAGATGTGGTTAGAAAGGAGCACGGCTTCTTCATACTCATACATTAACAAATCGGCCGCAGACAGCATGGTCCACCTTTGACCGCCATGTGCAAGGTTCGTGCTATCTTATTCAATCTCACCGTGGTTCCATCGTACCAATTCATGCGGTGGCCCATTGCATGGCTAATCCCAATGTTGGACAAAGGTTCTACGGGAATGTTGTCATAGTTGTAAATGTTGTGCAAATTGATGTTGGTACCCTCCCATACGTATGTAAGCCAATCTCCACTCGCACCGAGCCTAACCTGTGAAACAGTGGACATGAGGAGAATTAGGAAGTGGACACGAAAGTAGTCTTTAGAATGCATTTACTACGTGATCAAACTCATCTTACCTGCTCATCGGAGGAAATCCGACTGCCCCTCAACGTCGGCATCTCAAGGGGCGTCAACTTGCAACTACGGCCATGCCACGCTGGAGAGACCCCCAAGGAAACATTCTAGTGTGTTGGCCCGTGCGTTGCAATGGGTCCAAAGTAGTAGAATAATACTTGTTCATGTGCTTGAAATATAAACATTCTAGTTTTGATATACATGTGTTAGCAGACATGACAGTTTGTCCATGGAAGTTGAACCACGGCGACCATCACGTTTATTGTTTCTACCACTGCCACACCCACACGCGATTCCCACGATGCCACTCCAACCCACGGCATGATGTCCCCCGACGTGGACATGTATCCTCTGACGTGGCTTGCCCTGCCTTTCCTTCGCTGACAGGTGGGACCCATGCTTGAGGGTCCCACATGTCAGTGATAGAATGGTAGGATTGTTCATGTCAGGGGATCCTCACCCCCCCGACGTGCGCCTCATCCCTCTCATCCCCACCGCTCCTCTGCCTTTGTGTGCATGACATGCGGGCCAGCTGAACTACGGCAACCATCAACTTTCTACCACAGCCACACCCGATTGGACGCAGTTTGCCTGCTCCGCTCTTGTGCTCTGATCCGTACTCCCGCACCATCGAATTTTCATCCAGCAGCTGTGACACATTTCATCCCAGGCATCAATCCTAAGCTGGAGTACTTCTGTACTACAGGTAGTACCCACCGGTGTGGCCATCTACGGATCGTAACGCCCTGACGCCTAGCTGTGGCACCCTCGCCATGGCCACGCCACCACCGGCCGGTTCATCTCGAACGAGTGAGTCGCGAACCACGCCACCACCATGAAAATGAGATGTGGGCCAGCCGCATTTAAGGTTCGCATGTCATTGATTCATAGGTCGGGCACTAAGCCACTGAAGTTCAGTCCCGTGGGCCCCGAGAGGGAAATGTAACTCCTGTGGCAGGCCTTGTGGTGCTCCCATAGTACGAGCTCGTGCCAAACCCAGAATTTGTTTCTTACTACTACCAACTACTAGTAAGGTACACGTGCATTGCACGCATGAGATTCTGGTGGTTTGTGCGTTACGCTTCTACATGTGGAGTCTTCTAGATTATCCAACGGTCAGTAGTGCTCGGATTTGCCATCTTTGTACCATCGGATTGGCTTCATCCAACAACCAACTTTCAAAGTTATTCACACACTATATATGGGTATAGATGTTTGGTTTTGAGCCTAAGGTTGCCACGCCTAAGCTTAGGCGTGCCACAATATCTTAGGCATGTGTTTGGTTCATTGCTACACTTGTGGCTTGCCACACTTTTCTAGCTACGTGGTCCACATGTCATACACTCAACTTCTTGCCAAATCTTGCCACACTTGTGGTGGCCATTTTGTTAGCCACATTTTTTGTGGCAGACACAGGGGTTGTTTGGTTTTAGGCCTAGCAATGCCACACTATCATACAATGTTTCCAAACTTGCCTATAGTTCTTCAAAATGAGAGCCACAAATTGTCAAGCCTAAGGGAATCTTGCCACATTTTTTGTGTGTATGCCATGTGGCACTTTGCCTAAGCTTAGTTGTGGCAAAGTTAGTCATGAAGTGGGGCTGTTTGGTTCCAGGCCTAGGAGTGCCACACTTTGACATACAATGTTGCCAAACTTGCCTAAGGTTAGTTCTTCAAAATGAGAGCCACAAGTTGGCAAGCTTAAGAGAATCTTGCCACACTTTTTGTGGGTATGTAATGTGGGACCATAGTGTGGCTTACCTAAGATGTGGCTTGAACCAAAGACACACCTAAGTTGGTCAAACTTGCCTAACCTTAGATGTGGCAAGCTTTGGCAAACTTAGTCTCAAATCAAACAGCCCCTAAGTTCAACCATGGAGTCTTCTAGATTCTACATGTGGCAGAATCTGGTGGAATGTAGATGATATCCAACGGCCAGTAGTGCTCGGATTTGCCATCTTTGTACCGTCGGATTGGATTCATCCAACGACCAACTTTCAAAGTTTTTCACACACTATATAGGGGGTATAGATATAGATGTGCCGGCCCATTGCAATGGATCCAAAGTATATCTATTTAGTGGAGTGCACTCTAAACACATTATCTATTTATTTTTCTCTAACCTTTCGTAGCCATGCAACCAAGCCACATAAGCTTCATGTGTGCCCCCCACATCATATTATTCATACTACGTTGACTCAAAAAAAGATAAATCACCCAAAACAAGATCTTCCTATTTTTGGTCCTAGGATGTTGTGTCGTGCACGTACCTACTAGTTGTATAGTGGTAGTACTAGTTGTATAGTACAAACTTGGTACTAGTAGGAGTAGTACTAGTACAGAATGCTCCTATTCTATCAACGATCCCCATCTGACACCAAATTTCTTGGCTTCCGTGCTACAGCTAGATCTTCCCCTCGCTTATGTTTTCCAACCCGGCGACGGGCGGGGTGTGGTTTTCCAATAGTCGGTTTGCTCAACGGCGGTCCCACATGAAAGTGAAAATGCTAGGCAACACGCCTTCCCTAAGCTATGTGTCGTGCCGGACGGGTCATGGAGTACTCCCAATTCCCAGGCGTGTGGGGGTGCGACGCGAACGCGGCAGGCCTTTTTCCTTTTACTAGCAATGTGCCCGTGCGTTGCGACGGATCCAAAGTAGTAGAATAGTAGTACTTGTTCACAAACTTGAAAGAAACCACTCTTGTTTTGATATACTCCTAATATATTACTCCCTCCTTTCCTAAATATTTATCATTTTAGATATTTCAAATGGACTATCACATACGGATTATATAGACATATTTTGAAGTGTAGATTCACTCTTTTTGCTCCGTATGTAGTCACTTATTGGAATCTCTAGAAAGACAAATATTTAGGAACGAAGGGAGTACTTTTCACTCAAAATATATTTCTCCGGCTGTTTTGATGAGGTGAGGGAGGGATGTGGTTTCTTTCAAGATAATAAGGGGTTTTCTACAAATTGGAGCAGAGAAGCGGGATATTGTTGCAAAAATGCCACAAATTACCTCACAGCCGTTAGATGCAGATCTAATGGTCAAAAACGACGGATGGCAGATACACTACCATTATCAACTGAGTCTTTTATAGGAGTAGGAGTAGAGAAACATGTATAAATTGTAACATTTGGTTCTGCTCCTTGGCACGATTGAATGATAGAAATAACGATTGGAAACGCTAGGGAGGGGCTATTTCCGCCAGATAAGCAGGGTACGTAGTAGCTAGATTGGTGCATCGTCGGTTTGGTCACACGCGGTCCGACATGTTCTAGTGTTTCTAGCAAGATGACTGCGCGTTGCATGAAGTTGATGGAAAAGGTAAGCACAACTTAGAATTGACGGATGGAGTACTAGTTATAGTGATGCATATAATTAAGCAAAGGGATCGTACATGTTGGTATTGACTGGAACGAGAATGCAACAGCACAATAAGAATTAAGACCACAATGATGCGATCATAGTGGTGGTTACAGAAGGCAAGAAGAAAGATGCATCCATCAACGTACGACCCCCTCCTCCTCAACTTAGTGCGCCGGGCCACCGACCGGTGGCTAAGGAGCGGCGGATTTGGTGGCGAGGTCGAGGTGCTTCTCAGCAAAGGCATCCAAGGCTTCTAACCGGCTGAGGAAGGCCAACGTCGTAGCATCCGCACTGGCCTTGTAGATACCTATGTACATGATTTGCTCGTACACATGGATGTGTAGGTCGACGAATTCTTGCAGGGCGAGGCGCCTCGCGGCGAGCGCGACCTCCCGGTGGACATTCTTCGTGGCGTTGGCGGGCAGTCGCAGGGCCACCAGTGCTTGAAAGAGGTTCCGGCCATGGAGGCCGATTAGGGTGGCAGGCAATGAGGAGCTCGGGCGCGCGGGCTAGAGGAGTACGATGATGTCGTCCGCGAGCTTCTTGAGGACGGTGAACTTGTTGGTGGTGGCAACGATCATCTGGTCCGACTAAGAGTCGTAGTTGGCATCGACGGCGGCAATCCACCAGTCGGTCTCCAACACCGTCTGGAGAAGATCCTCGGTGCCATGCCACAGGCCGGCGTCGTGGACCATCTGGCACAACCACTGACCGCTGGCGCGCATCGCCTCCATGGGTCTGGAGTGAGCACTTTTGCGCTTAGTGTAGGTGCTTAGGCAAATGCTTAGGTGCGTACGATGTGGTAGATGCATTGGAATGGAGGGCGCCTTTATATGAGGGCAAATTGCGTTGCATTCACATCGTGTAGCCTCTTTTCCCGATCCTCCTCCCATTACTTCCCTCATGCATTAATTGAAGGAGGATGCATTGGTCGTTCAACATTTTGGGAACCGCTATTCCCTCCCTCGTCTGCATTAAAGCCATATCGGGAACTGCGCCGCCCGCTGTCAAATCGAATAGTACTGCGCCACTTGCTGCACGCCCGGCTGAACACACCTCCTCGCCTCCATAAAACCCCTTTGTTAAACCCGCATGCAAACTGAGAAACCTACTCCGACCACACGTCCGTTCATGAGCGGGCCGGAATTAAACGCAACAGCGGCCGAGATCCTCCCGTCCTCCCTTAGTTTAAACGAGGCCAGACGTCGGCCAAGCTCCTACCGTCCGCCTCTATTTACACGAGGCCAGACAGACATCGGGCAATAATCGCACCCCTCTGCCGCTCCCCCATCTCCTCCACCATTTTCTCCACTCTTCCGATGGCTTCTGAGGAGCCGTTCTCTGGCATATTACCCGGGTGGGTGGCCCGCAGAGCCCTCCAGATACGGGTGAGGTCGCTCGGTGCTTCACCAACCTCGCTTGGCCTGACGGAGCCAGTTGCCGCCCCAAGCAGGCGTGTGGTTCAACAACTCGCCGCTCCAGTTCAGCTCGATGAGGAGTGGCGAGTTGCTCCACATCGGCACGGCGGCAAGCATGCCGGTACGGGCGTCGTCGCTGCCATGTTATACCGCGCCACCAGTGTCTGTGGTGGCCGCGCCTTCCGTGTCTGTGGGCGCGCCTCCCGTGCCTGCAGCAGCGCCATGCAGCCAAAGACAGAAGTCGGGTGCGCGGAGAGCGACGAGTCGGTGGCCAGCTTCTCCGTGTCCGCCACCATCATCAAGGAGAAGTAGAACACGAAAGGCTGCCGCCACTTGGGTCCCATGAAGGCCACCGCCGAGGCGACGACTGCGCATTCAGGTGGTTTCTTTGTTGCTTCGTCTCTTTCGAGGACCTTCGTTGACCCCGCAAGTGTTTGACGGACATGAGGAAGACAAAGGGATCCGCGGGCGGCCATTTAGATTATGTACTCCCTCTCCAGCTGGCAGGAAATATTTGTTCTAAGAATGGATAAATTGTATGTATCTATAACTAAAATAAGTCTGGATACATCCATTTCTAGGACAAGTATTTCCGGACGGAGGGAGTATTAATTATACCAAGAGAGCTGGATTGGTACCATTTAGTTCATGTAAATGTAATGAAATCCATCATGTTTATATGAAGATCCGGATTTTTTATACGAAATCCTTCATGCTTATATGAAATCAGTCCGTGTTTACACGAATTTCATCTGGTTGGTTAGAGTTGTGAAAATGTATGCCGCTAGCGTTTGATGTCGTCCTCCGTGGAAGGAAGCGGGAGGAAATTTGCCGGCTGCCGTTGGATATGCTCTTATGCTGGAAATAATAGAGTGACATCCAATCCATTTGAGTTAATTGCGTGTATGATTGTCCCTCTATAAAAAGTTAATTGCATGTACAGTGTACACGTGACTTGCAGGGTGGCTACAGCTTCGTACAGAAAGTTAAAAAGAAACAAGTCCATCCTTAATCTTGTATTCTAAGTACTCTGTGGGTTCCACTGTCAGTACAGTAGCGAAAGAAGTATATATTAAATAAGTAATATATAATATAAAAATCTAAAGTGAAAGACAGAATTCAAACTCATGTCATCACATTGTGAGCATCCGGCGATAACCAGTCCGGCACATTTGTGTTGTAGACCATGCTAGAGATATATCTCCATGTCTACTCTTATACTCCATCCGTTCCTAAATATTTGTCTTTTTCAGATTTCAAATGAACTACCACACACGGATGTGTATGTAGACATATTTTAGAGTGTAGATTCAATCATTTTGCTCCGTATGTAGTCACTTGTTGAAATCTCTAAAAAGACAAATATTTAGGAACTGAGGGACTAGAAAACAGAGTTGGTGATGATGGTGTGCGTGCCATCCTACAATATGGGCCGTCGGATTTATATCTAACGGATAGGAAGGAAACTATGGCAATTTTGCAAAAGTATACCCACACTCCTCTCCACGTTCACAAATAGGGTCTTCCCTCGTTCATCCTTTTCTCTCACAAGATAAACTACTCATACAAATGCATCTTGATGTTCCATGCAATGCACGGGCATCTAGCTAGTTTCTTTTAAAATAGTTACTGTGAAAATTGGGTTGAAGTGATATATTTTATGTCTGCCCCGAATGATTTCAGATTCACTAGTAGTAACAAAGAAAAGGTTGCCTTGTTAATTAACAGAAAACAGGGTGAAAACTATCGCATGAGGCCGGTAAAAATGAGGCACACTGGGTTCAGCATCATCGTCACTACAGCTGTGCGCGCGAGAGAAGTCTACATATCGAGGGGGCTACTGAGCGAGGCACAAAGACACAATGTTTGAAAGAGAAATCAATTGACAGATTACGATTAGATCGAGTTGTCACCCTTCTGCTATCATTGTTGGGGTTGGGGGAGGAGGAGGGAGAGAAAGACGTATCGAGAGTGTGCGCGGTAGGCATAGAGGCATAACTAGCGAGTGTGTGTGTATGTGTGTATGTTTGAAAGAGGAGTAGATAGATTACTATCAAGATCGAGGTGCCACCCTACTCCTTCGGTGTCGGGTAGTGTGTGTGTGTGTGTGTGTGTGTGTGTGTGTTTGAGAGAGAAGCCAGTCGATAGATTAGTATCAAGATCGAGGTGTCACCCTACTCCTTCGGTGTTGGGAAGTGTGTGTGTGTGGGTGGGTGGGTGTGTGGGGGGCGGTGACACTTACATATCTCTACTCTTATAAAAAACAGAGTTGGTGATGGTGTTCCTGGCAGCCTGCAATATAAGCCATCCGATTTATATCCGACGGATAGGAAGGAAACTATGGCAATTTTGCAAAAAGATACCCACACCCCTCTCCGCATTTGCAAATAAGGCATTCCCTCATTAATCCTTTTCTCCCACAAGATAAACTACTCATACAAATGCATCTTGATGTTCCATGCAACGCATGGGCATCTTGCTAGTAGGGAGAAGGAGTTTGTGTGACACACATCTAGCTATATTAAGGGATAGGTAGATAGCATTTGTGAGAGGCATACTTAAGGCATAACGAAGATAAACAAACGGTGTGCATGCAAGTGCCGGAAAAAATGAAGCAAGAAACAATGTGCGCGCGTGCGCGCGTGTGTGTGTGTGTGTTTGTGTGTGTG
>NC_057804.1:197086477-197200567 GCF_018294505.1 Triticum aestivum
GTGTGAAAGAGAGAGCGAGAGAGAGAGAGAGAGAGCGACTCAAAACAAAAGGTGCTCTGGTGGAATCTCATTGTATGTATTCATATGGTTCCGGAACTCGAGCTAACCTTAGGCATATGTGTGAGAGACATTATTATACTTTGAGACATTAGTGGCTATGGGTGGGCGGAATTAAAGGGGTGGGCGTGTTACACAAAGAGAGCATGTGTGTTTCTGTGTGAGAGACTTGTAGGACGGGTAGAAAGACGAATTCTAACCTTTAAGGGGGGAGAGAAATACATGAAGTGTGCATGTGTGATTCCGATGCCCACAGGGAAATGAGATATGTATGCGTGTGAGAGAGATTGCACAATTCATTCACGTATCACTATCTAGCGATCGTGGATGTGCATCGCTTGAACATAAATCAATATCTACTTCGTATCGTGGCCAAAGGTACAATATCGATTCAACGCTATAAAGATTGGACACTCACATATCACATTTTTTCTATTTAAATAAACCTTTTCAGTTGTGCATCCCAAAGTTACAGTGATGTTTCTTCAAACAACCAATTTAGCTATCATGTACATGCACCATTGTTACTCTTGCATTCAAATTCATTAGTCTTGGATGATTTAAGGTTCTATTATGAAGTAATATATGTAATATTCATATATGAATTCAACGGGTACGCAATTTATGAAATGGAGGCTATGTAATCATATGAGGTAACACTTTTAAGTAGCGGATTACAATATCCATTTGTTTTTGTGCGCCTCTACACTAACACGTCAATGCATTATGTTTAAAGTAAATAACGAATGGCACTAAATTATCTATTTACACGAGAAATACATAGGCTGAGTGTCTGATCCCTTTTTTGTGAACGTGCCACTACACCCGTACGATTAGCTGCGCCCGTGTGAACGTCCAAGTTATCGGCGCATCATCCCGAGTTATTGTCTTTTTTTCTGGGTGGACTTCACACCAGTTATTAACTGCTGACGTGTGCCCTGTGTACACAGTCTAGCATGACCTTCCCGCTAGCACGGTCCAAAATTAGTTGAAACTGGATATGAACTATCCCGTGGGCGGCAAAATCTCCCGCCTCCTTCTAAAATTTCCGCCACCTTAGTCTTTAGCTTGCGAAATTCCCCTTTTGTCCTTGGTGCATGGAGAACAATAGTTACAATACCGCCCTCATCTACATAATAGGTCGGGGCTGCTTTGGTAACTTCTGGTTCCCCCACTACACGGCACCCCCATTTCCTCTCCCCCTCCCGCAAAAACGATTAACTCCACAGCACGAGAGCATCTTACATCACGCCGTCCGTACTTCATTGACCTTTCTCCCCTTCCCTCTCGAAACCCTAGACTGCTCATCCACCGGCGTACCAGAGCCCATTCACTGCCAGCGGCGTCCACCTCGCTGGATCTGCTTCTGCGGCCGCATCTACCCCTCCCACCTCTCCTAGAAACAAGTAGGATGCTCATCCACCACTGTACCACAGCCCATTCAGTGTCGGCCTTGTCCACAGCGCCGGATCTGCTTCGCCGGTACTCTCGTCAATTGTAGCGCATCTACAGCGGCTCATTTGTACTCCCCGCCGGAGACGCTTCATCCACACCCCCCGGAGCCGCCCCACCGACTCCCCCGTCAACGGCCTCCGATCCTCTTTGCCGACACCTTCCTCAACCCTACCGGAGCCGCTTCGCCGACACCATCGTCAACCCTACCAGAGTAGCTTCATCTATACCATTCTCAACCCTATCGGGGCCGCTTTGCAAACTCACAAGTCCAAGGCCTCAGATCCGCTTCCTCGCACCCTCATCCAACCTACCGGAGTAGCTTCTGACGCCCCGTCCATGGCCGCAGAACCGCATTGTCGACACCATCCTTAACCCAACCACCGGAGCAGCTTCTAACGCCCCTTCCATGGCCGCAGATCCACATCATCGACACCATCCTTAACCCAACCACCAGAGCAGCTTCACCTACGCCCTCGTCCACAGCCACAGACCCGCTTCACCCACACCGTAGTCCACCCTGCCAGAGCCGCTCCACAAACACCCTACTCGACGGTTCTAGATCTCCTTACCGGACCTCGACAGCCACCGCAGCGTCATCACCCTTGATGTTTCTAACCTAATTCCCACAAGCACCCGCCACGTCCTAGGTACTTGTTACCTTTAAACCCGTCCAGCATCACCTGCCCGATGTACTTTAAATATACTAATAGGTCGCTATTACCTGTTATGCAGCTGGCAAAAACTATAAGGACAATGTTTCTTCTGGATCTAACATCTTGGCCAACCAAGATCCTGGACTGAGGCATTGCTATGATCTTGTAAGTGTGTCTCTCTCTCTTATATTGTTCTGTGCCTGCCAGCGTGCTTTGCTAGGATTTTCGACCAATAATCCCTTTGTGCAGACAATGATTTCTATTACTGGCTGCTAAATTAGATATGTAGATGTCATACATGATACTACCTCGTACCTCCGTTCCTAAATATAAGTCTTTCTAGAGATTCCACTATAGGCTACATATGGAGCAAAATGAGTGAATCTACACTCGAAAATGCATCTATATACATATGTATGTGGTCCATACTGGAATCTCTACAAAGACATATATTTACGAACAGAGGCAGCACATTACACAAAATCGTAGGTGGCATGTAGGAATTCCAGTGCACTACATTAGGCTCCCTTAGAGTGCCTGCTAGTCCAACACACAGAGTCATGGCTAGTTTATGCTACGCACACAATCATTAATTGGTGGTTTAAATGTGCGCAAGGGATATGCAATGTATTATCATGTAGAGATGTCTGAAATTAGCTGTGTCAACTTGCAGATAGGGTTACACAATGAAAAAGTACAATATGTATGTGGCAATTTCATGGAACATCGCAAAAAAGGAGAGGCAGCGGTGAGCCTATACAATGTGATATGGTACGTCACTCCTCCATTGCAATCATCGTGACATGTTATTTGTATGTCAGTTCTATTGGCTAAGTTTCTTAGGGACAGTTATTACAAGTTATCCTAAGAAAATAAGCACCTGAGAATATAAGCTCCATGTAATAAGCCAACCAGTTCTTTTCATTGCATTTTCAGCTTATCTTTGGTATGACCAGTGAAAAGTCTAGATTGCATTATATTTTTTTCATTTTGCGGACCATATGAAAATTAATTTGACTTGCAAACATCACCAAATTGAACCCAATGCAGTAATTAATATGATAGGAAAACAGACCATCACTATTTTCTCAAAATGCAAATACAAAGATACCATCTACTTGGCACAATCTACTTTGGTCAATGTTTTCCATAGAGATCCCATTGCCTAATTTAAACAAAGAATGCATGATCCACATTTAAATGAAGAAGAATTATTTATTGAAATTTGATGGTCCAAGTGGCTGGTTATTATCATATAGCAGCACCACCTGAAAGCATCATATAGCAGCAGCAGCTCATAGCAACTCATCATACAACAACAACAGTGTGCAATTCATCATATACCAGCAACAGCTCATAACAATTCATCATATAGCAGCAGCAGGAGTAGCTCATAGCAATTCATCATATAGCAGCAGGAGGAGCAACTCATAGCAATTCATCATATAGCAGTAGCAGGAGCATCTCATAGCAATTCATCATATAGCATCAGCAGGAGCAGCTCATAGCAATTCATCATACAGCAGCAGCAGGAGCAGCTTATAGCAACTAATCATATAGCAGCAACAGCAGCTCATAGCAATTCATCATATAGCAGCAGCAGCAGCTCATAACAATTCATCATATAGCAGCAGCAACTCATTGCAATTCATCATATAGCAGCAGCAACAGCTCATAGCAATGCATCATATAGCAGCAGCAGAAGCAGCTCATAGCAATTCATTTTATAGTGGATCACAATGAAAATTTGGCAAAACATTAGAGGAGATCCTCACCTTGTTGGATGAGCTCATCCTTCAACAGCACCTCAAGGCCATGGCCTGGGAGGAGGGGAGGGGGAATAAGGTGCCTTTTGCGGCAGTGTGGCATCAACCATAGTTGTGCATCGCCCGCCAGAGTAGTGCGTTGGACGAACCACAGTGGAGCAGCTGCTGGAAACCATGAGAATGAGAGGCGGCGCCAGAGGGAGGAGCCGCCAGGGATATTTTCCCCTACCCACCGGCCATGTAGCCTAGCTGGACAGAGCATCGTCGAGGACCAGGCCAGATGGGACCAGTGGCGACGGCTCGCTGGAGGAACCCTAGTGCTGCAGGCAGGGGATCGAGGTAGAGGGAAAGAGGAGAGGAGATGCAAGCGGGCAGGGCAATGAATGCTTGCGTGTTTGTTTTTACTTGAGGGTCAGGTATGACACGGGCGTCAGCAGTTGCATTTTGAGTGTAATATAGGCAGACAACAGAGTCATTTCACTATTCCCCTTCCCTTCAATTTTTAGTGAGGTTCTACCCGAAACACCCCCCCTCCAAAGCGAAATTAGTTAAGCCCAAGCCCATAACTCAAAAAATGAATTCTTTACATCTTTTATGGCTTATTTTCACAATAAGCCCTGAAAAGGTGGAATCGAACTGGCCCTTAACCTGCAATTCAATTGTGCATGCAATGATGAATCACTCCTGCCAGCTATAGTGTACATTTAGGCATCATCATACATGACATAACCTAATACATGTGCATTCCATTGTAGAATCTGGAATATGCAATGTTTATGTTAGTTCATACGTTGCACATGATGTGTAAATGCCCCTTAAATGTCAGTCAAGTGATGGTCTTTAAGCCTCCTTCTTTGCTTCTTTTCTTGATATGTAAGATTTGCTCACACATCTGTTTAATTGCTTGTTTGCATCAGCCAGCCATACTAGGACTGTTTGCTTTGATTACTTGTTGTTCTTGACCTAACACCCTAACAGAGCTTGTCAACGATTTAAACACTAAGGGCTGCTATAGTGGGGCCTTGTCTAACTCATAGGTGACATAAAGGTTTAGTTGTACACTAAAGTAGGCTCTCCAAGAGTACCTGCAGATCCAGTTCGAAGGTATGCCTAGTTTTTACATAGTGCAGACATAGTAAATGCTCATTTCATTGTGTGCAAGTGCAAGAGATGCGGCATGTTTCATTATGTGGTGTTGTTTTGTTATAATCTCATCCTTTTGTGTTCACAGACTGGAATGTATGCATATTTATCTTCCAAGGAGACGAGTAACTAGTTTGTGTCACCTTGCAGAGGGGGTGCAATGAATATAAGATTGAGGATTTCCAAGTACAAGATGTTAGGAAGCAGCCTTGCAAGATAAGTAGGAGCTGTGGTGAGCCTCTTCAACCTGTTAAGGTAAGTCACTGTATCCAACTCAATAGTTCAATTCCTTGTTTGTTTCAGGCATAGTTAATTTGCTCTTTTCAATTGCTTTATTTGTCCTTAGTTAATGAGATGCCCAAAGAATGATGCCTGATGTTGGGTACTTGTATAACTATTAGTTGACATAATTAAAGGCCTTACCATTTAATTACTCTGCTGAAGTGTACCTGAAGCTTTGAAGTCTATTAACCAACTATTATTGCATGAGTCTCACAATCTAGTTTATACTAGGCTAATGATTGCATAGTTTTGCTTGTTGTAGTCTGTTTGTATGAAACCCTCTGTTGTTCAATATTCTCCCTAAGCCTTTAATTGAGCTACAGAATGGCCAACTACTTGCTTACTTATACGCAACATGCTGTCTAAATTTGTAACTTATCTGTGTTTTGGATTGGGCCCCAACATCATGCTCCTCTGGTGAGCTAAGAGAGATTTCTGTATGCAGGCTGCACAGACTACCTTTTTTATAATTTTTAAAATATCACCTGCTTATGCTTCATGACGTGTAACATTATTGTTAGTCCTATTTTGCCATGTACAAAATAGTTTGTCTTGTTCGCTTCATTGTTGTAACTATATTTTTGCCTTAGTCATGCGTACTTACAGAAACATTTTAGGATGAAGTGACATCAACACAAAGATCTGCGAGCAGTGCGGCATGGCTGTTACCGAATGATTATGGATTGGAATTGGAATGTGCTGATGTTCTCGAGCATCAACTAGAGGTGGCAAGATAACATGTACATGATTCTCAACATACAATCAACAAGTTGAGACTAGACATGCATGTATTAGATGCAGGAGTCAAAAAAATGCAACAAGACACTAAGGTAACCACGAAGGAATTGGAGATTTTGCAAACTAAAATTTGTGCTATCTGAATCCGGCCAATCCTATTTTTTGAAGAGATTATAATTCAAATGGTAAGTTAAGTCGATGCGCGTCCATGATGTATGAGCTGTATTTGCCCAGTGTATGTAATTTGCTGTTTGTGTATGCTTTATTATCACCGGTCCCAAACTATAATGCCCAGTGGGTATAATCGGCTGTAATTTCTTTATTGTATAGTGTGGGATTATTCTGCGTTTCTATGCCTTAGTCTCTTTATTGTATAGTGTATGTTTTTTAGAAGTGATAGTATAGAGTAGGATAATTCTTTGAATATGCTATATAGTTCAAACGGGGGCCAACTCGCCCAAACGTTGTAGTGACCATGGCCCTCCACGGGCCGTACGATCCATGGGCCATCTACGGGACGGACGATTCATGGCCTTCTATGGGTTGTCGGGTCCATGGGCCTTCTATGGGCCATCGGATCCATGGGCCTTCTATGGGCCATCGGATCCATGGGCCGTCGGATCCATGGGCCTTCAATGGGTCGTCGGATCAATGGGCCTTCTACGTCTCATAGGATCCATGGGCCTTGTATGGGCCGTCTCATCTATGGGCCTTGTACGGGCCGTATAATGGGACGTAAACGGACTAGAGTGGAATTCATACATTTTATGGGCTGACCATAACGGGCCGTTAACAGGTCGTATTTGATGATGCTATGAAAATGGCCCAATAGATTAACGGGCCACAAACGGGCCGACTGTATCCACGGGCTGAATTTGGCCCACAAGCAGAAAAGGCCAGTAACGGGTCGTAAGTAACCGAATGCTGGAAATGAGCCCAAGAATAAATGGGCCCTGAGAAGGCCAAAAGGTTACACGGGCTGGAAACGACCCAATGTAATAATGGGCTGCTAATGGGTATAAAGCGATATACTGTTCATTACAAGTCGGTTTCACCACGGGCCATTAATGGGCCAAGAGTTACAAAGGGACTCATATGGGCTGAAAGACGTCATGGGCCATACGTCGGCCGGAAGTTACAACGGGCTGGAATCATATTGACGGCCCAAATGACGCTACTGGGCCTAATTCTATTAGGCCGTAACGGGCCATGAGTTAGCGGGTTGTAAATCGGCTATATGCGAACATGCCGTTAACAGGCTTTCCGTGGGCCAGCCCGCCACCTTTTGACCAAGTCAAACGGGTCGCCCTTTTCATAGGAATGGGCCTTTGTTGGGCCGTGCCATGTGTCGACGTATCATACGCGCCTTGAGTCCAATGAGTGGATGACATCTGTCCCAACGGTGAGCCGACACGTGTTTCCTCCAGCCAATGATGATTCTACACATGGAAAACCCCCATGGTCGGGGCTGTTAACGGGTTATCGGATCCAAAACTGGACCCGATAGCTTAACGGCGTTCCGTTACGGTGGATGCCACGTGTCGGTCACCCATGACGAAAGCACTTCTGTGACGCGCGATTTATCGTCATGGAAGTGGACACTTCCGTGATAATAATTTTGGTAATGGCATGGAACACTTCTACGATAGCACAGGTATGACTATCTTGATTCTGTCATAAAATCGTCATGGATTTACATGCATGACAAAAAATGCGACCTACTGTGACAAACATGTATCATCACGGAAGTGTATTTTTTTTGTAGTGTAGTGACTTTGAAACGAAAGGCGTAGATGTCTCCTCCGTAGATCTTTGCAAGGTAGAAGAATTCTGACTAGTGGTTATGGTGGCCCTCTTGTCTGTTCCTACCATGATGCGACAATCCGCACGTAGATTGTTGTTCGCGAGCTTGACCTTGAGTGTATCATCATCTGGGTGAATGTAGTTCTCCAAGTTTTCTTTAATGTAGTAGACCTGAAAATACTGGCAAGAGAAAGGACTTAATTGAGTGGATTACAGAGTATCTTGTTACTTTTACGTGAAGAAGATCCAAATTTAAATGACTCATTGCGCCAATGGCGCAAAGGGCTAGAGCGTGCCAACCTTTCAAATCATCCAAGTTGGAATATTTAGACAACAATCATAAACCTGTTGAAGCATAAGGTAGTTGAGAGTGCAACTAATCCCTGGGTGTTTTTGGTAATTCTTAACAACATATAGTTCATTGAACTAATGCTCTTTCAAGATGATCATTTTAGAAAGTTCAATGATTGGCATGGCATGGACTAGAGATGTGGACCCCTCAAAATGCTAAGGACACATATTGGCAACAAGCTCAAGAATCTACATTTTTCATTTAAGTGATCCAAGATCACATTGAGTCAATAGGAAAGCCAATACTATTAAAAGGGGATGAAGTGCTACTTAATGACTTACTTGCTCAAAATGCTTAGTGATATGCTCCAAAACCCTCAACCACTTTCTCATTTCCACATATGTCCTAAACTAAAAGTCAAACTCGGCCCCACCGATTTGATCTATCCGGCGCCACCGACTTTCATTTGACATAGCCACTGCCACAAACCATAGTCACTTTGGTTTCACCGATAGGGATCTCGGCCTCACCAAGATGGGATTGCAAACTCACTGTTTCCTTTTTGTAACATTTTGGTCCCACTGAAATGAGTGAATCGGTCCCACCGAGTCTGCAATGCAAACTCCCTGTTTCCTTTTCGTAACACTTCGGTCTCACCGAAGTGAGTGAATCGGTCCCACCGAGTTTACTTGACCAACTATCGATGTGCCTATTGCTGAAATCGGTCTCACCGAGTTCATGTGATCAGTCACACCAAGATTATGTTATGCCCTAACCCTAGCATATCGGTCCCACTGAGTTGACTATGTCAGTCCCACTGAAAAGCCTAACATTCATATTTTGACCTGAATCAGTCTGACCGAGTTTTACCATTCCGTCTTACCGGGTTTGGGAATCTGTGTGTAATGGTTAGGTTTTGTGTGGAGGCTATATATACCCCTCCACCCATTCTTCATTCGAAGAGAGAGCCAGCAGAACGTGTCTACACTTCTAGCATTCATTTTCTGAGAGAGAACCACCTACTCATGTGTTGAGACCAAGATATTCCATTCCATCCACAAGAATCTTGATCTCTAGCCTTACCCAAGTTGCTTTCCACTCAAATCATCTTTCCACCATAGCCAAATTTGTGACAGAGGGTTGAGTGTTGGGGAGACTATCATTTGAAGCACAAGAGCAAGGAGTTCATCATCAACACACCATCTATTACATTTTGGAGAGTGGTGTCTCCTAGATTGGTTAGGTGTCACTTGGGAGCCTCCGTCAAGATTGTGGAGTCGAACCAAAGAGATTGTAAGGGCAAGGAGATTGCCTACTTCGTGAAGATCTACCCTAGTGAGGCAAGTCCTTCATGGGCGATGGCCATGGTGGGGTAGACAAGGTTGCTTCTTCGTGGACCCATTGTGGGTGGAGCCCTTCGTAGACTCGCGCAACCGTTACCCTTTGTGGGTTGAAGTCTCCATCAATGTGGATGTACGATAGCACCACCTATCGGAACCACGCCAAAAATATCCGTGTCAACATTGCGTTTGTTCCCTCCTAACTCCTCCCATATACTTTCTTGCAAGTTACATGCTTTACTTTCTGCTGCTCATATACTCTTTGCACGCTTGCTTGAATTGTATAAAGATTGCTTGACTTGTGCTAAGTTGCTAAAATCTGCCAAAAATTAAAATTGGGAAAAGGTTAAGTTTTTATTTGGTCAAGTAGTCTAATCACCCCTCCCCCCTCTAGACATACTTTCGATCCTACGATAGTATATACATAAGTATGATGTTTATATATAGCGTTATATATTACAGTGATGGTAGGGTCATAGACGACCCCAAAAAAGGCATGAAATCAGTTCATAGGAAGCAAAGCTACATAGGCAGAGTTGCATCATATAGATAGCTTTGGTCACCCATCTTATGGTAACTCAAGAGATAAAGGAAGGCCAACTAACAACACAGAAGCTATGTGGATTATAGATGCTGAAAGCAAGAATATTGGTTCAAAATGCAAGCATAAGTTATTGGTTCGCCATGAACATATATGCTTCACCAGTACAAAGCAAGCTATTATGCTTGGTATTACAAAGCCAAGTATTCATTGGCGTACAAACATAGAGAGGTACTTGAAGGCCTATAAAAAGTGATGACTCCATACGCATACATATGTAACAGCGTGAAAGAAAAATAGAAGGCAAGGCAAGGAACAACATAATGTGGTGTATATCCAAACAAGGAATAATAATTTCTCTACACATTTACTTGTTTGTTACTCCAAGCCACTAAGATATGGGTATCATACTAAAAAGCAACATCCTTGCACCAAAACAGATGAAATACTTTCTTGCAACAATTCATAATAAGTATCGCAATTTCCCTTGCAGAAATAAATGAATATCTAAGTTTTGAAGTTAAACACACACACACACATATATATATATATACAGTCAAATACCTCTAGGCTATTTGATGTAAGACCATTATTTTTGGCAGCAAATACAAAACTTGAGAAGCAAAAACTGAAGCAATGGATTAAAATAGGTAATGTCTTAACCAAATTCTATCATAGCAGTTGGACTATATTATCTGTTATTTTAAGTGTACATAATAACTAATAGCAGCAGGAATCTTTTCCCATAAAAGGCCATAGAAATTGATGTAATATTTTTAATTAACAGAAAACTACCAATCTATCTTAGTAGTTCATAACAGGAAGTGGCTGGCAAGCAAAACTTAAATCCTCTTACTCTAATAGCATGTCGTTCAACACATACATAAATCAATTTTTGTGAGACATAAATTACAAACTTGAGTCAATACAGTGGGCATACCACAATATAGTGAGAAGGAATTGATAACCATTCAGTCAATCTATTTAGACTATATAACATTTTAAAACCAAAATTTTGCTTGATGTACCTTTATGCAAGGTTGATCATGTTGGAAGTTCTCAAGCAAGGCTGCGATGCCACGACCGAGCAAGAGGATTCCGGTGTTGTGCACGCACCTGGACGGGTGGTCGTCATTTTCTCCGCCCTGGACAGCACTAGATGGAGATGGAGAACAACGACATACCTGAGCAGCCCAGGTAGCTCCTCTTTTCCTTGTTTACTTCCCTCCGTTCTTCAAACTGCATTGTGTTGTTTGCTAAATATCCCCTGTCTTTGAAGACCTGGAGGTGTTCTTTTTCTTCAGATAATAACCTCCAATTCCTTATCATGCAGGTGTCCTGCAATTTCTTATCATCGTTACAGCATCGTGTTTGTGGTTTGGTTCAACTGGATCGGTGATAGCAGTGTGTTCTTTCTGCAGGTGTTGCTGTGAGCCCATGGTTCTCGCTGGTTTCAGGGTAAGAAAAACGGTGATGGAGGCCCTTGGTTTTGTGGGCTGATTGCCACTATTTTACCGATTGTATGTTTTCTGCTAGACGAGGGTTGTTGCGGGTCTGCAGGTGAGCGTCCAACTCATTCATTGGAAAACCTCCTCATGAAGATCACCTACACATCATCTGTGCTATATAATGCGCATAGGACTTAAAACAAAGCTCAGGTAGTGTAACTACCAATTAGCTATGTGATGATCAGCTTATAAGAAAATCAACTTTGACTATGTGTCTTGCGCCAAGAGTACTCCAGAAACATCTATGTTGAATGAAATGAACAAATAAATAACCAAAACTACACTGGCAAAAAGTGAATAGAACAGAATCATTAATGCAATCAACATATGGCAGAGAAAGGGCTTTTACTTTCATACGTCAAAGTACTCTCGGCTGGCCGATGAACCATACCAGAGACAGGAAGAAGCACATTCAGATTCAAGTTGTGAGCCATCTGCAACATTGGCTAGGTGGTGAGGGAGTCGACTGAACATCACCTCGACCCACACCATGCATTGTGTGACGCTAAAACAGACAAATAGTAAGTTACTAAGATTTTCATGTACCCAACATGTAAAAAGAATCCGTTTATGCCTCTAAGTCCTAGGAATATGCTGCTAAGACCATTCATAAAGATATTTTAGAAAGTAAAATACAGGAGATATAAAACGCATGAAACAGTATTAAAAAAATTACAAAGGCAGTTTACAATAGGTTATGTACATTGAACTTATAAAGCAACTCCAAACAAGCAATAAATAGTGGTGGCTCTTCACAGAAATCATTGGTAGAGTAAATGCATTACCATCGAAAAGATCTCACACCGGTCATATAGAATTATGCATATTGCTTTCTGATATACCACATTTGTTTGTAAATATAAGATGTTTTTACAGTTCAATTTAAACTGCAAAATTTCTTAGATTTAGAATCGGAGGGTGTACATTGGAGCACTCAGGTTTCGACAATGAAATCAAAGATGTGCTATCTATGGTGGTGTTTCAAGCATATAGTAGACTCAATGGTCCTTTTGTATACTGAGTAGTGCAAATGGGCTATGTCGACACAATGGAAGTTCGGCAAGTCCACAAAATGAAAAGATTCTGGTAGTAATTAAATGGTTTTAAGCACCATGTATTTGGCAGATCAAACCTTGAACAATTTTACTTGCAAGTGCACCAACAATCTATCAATTATATTCTCAAATGTTTCAGGCTTTCTTCCATGTAAAACACAATACAGTATGAAGCACGACAGTGTCAAAGTAACATATAGGAATGCTCTTATCTTATATGCTCTGAAACATGATAATATGATAAAACTACTCACTCAGGAGACTTGATTGCACAATCTAGCCTGCTAAAGAATATATTCTTGGAAGAGAACAATCGATTACAAATGCATATAGAACGAAAGCAACAATATCAATTCTCATCCTTTCCAGCGGGAAGCTCTATTTATGAGCACCATACAGACTATCTCCACTTGGTAGCAGGGCATGCTAATAGGCACACAAAACGTTAACATGTGCACGTTATTTATCTCTTATAATATCCAAATTCTTGAGAGCCACAAAATATCTCAGAAGATTAACTATGCATCAAATCGACCTCGAACTTTATCTCACTGTGAACAGCACGTAAATCACATTCTAACATGGAGGCCTCAGCCATCGGCAGGGCATCTCATGGAACATGGGGGGAACTCCAAATTGAACAGAGCAACACAAAAATAGGAATTGGGCATGAGGAAAGAGGAATAAGCTAACCTAGGTAATGGGATTAGCGGGTCGAGGAGGGTGCCATTGTGCCAGCGGCCTCCACAAGGATAATCTTGCACACTATGTCGCCTCAAGCAATGGATCACCACCACCAGAACTGAAGCACTTGTTGTTCATGGTTTCAGTTATGAGATATCCCGTCAACTAAGGCACAAATAACAAATAGGTCAGCTCACGAGCTAAAGAATATAATCTTATACAAGAAAAGAAAAAATGATCCGCAACAGCAAAGCTTTATTAAGTTCTTCATTTGTAAGAGAGCAAGCTTAGAAAATACGACCCAAACAGAGAATAAATGGTTCACAACAGGCATGACTCTAATCCATCTTCCATCATCAATAATAAAAACAGGAAATCTTGAAATCCTTGATCCAAACATCAGAAGTCACAAAAGTCGAAGCAAAAAGTGAACTGGAAATTACTCTGAATTTTTTTCTTTTGTTGACTCTGAAGGAAGCCCATGCCCTGTTGTCCACGAAATACAACAAATCACTCGCTCTGGCTTGAAGTACTAACAAGAAAGAACCCCTTTAGTGTCATTATTAATTCATTCAAATAACAACAGGGAAAATGGATGCATGTGTAGGCACCATAATGGATGGTACTTGATGAAGAGAAATAACTATGCTAATATATGACTTTGCTAATTAATCAATCTGCTGTAATCACAGAGTTGTTGCATAGCACTAAAGCAGTGCTTGTGATCAGGACAATAGCTATAGGTAAGTAAAGGGAAATTACAAAGCAATGTATGACGAGACTACCCAATCACCCTGAGAAAGTAGGATCAACCACAAAGGAAACAAAATAGTGAATATTTAGTGGAAATGAGCTAGTTGAACCTACAGGCCGGAGGAAGAGCTCACCAGAAGGTTAGGCCAGCGAATTTGGGGCCGATGCCTGGAAGGAAGAAGTGAAGCAATAAAGAACACGTCTTGTTCGCGCCTAACTATGTTGTGCAGCTGCGCCGATGGCCTCGTTGTCTGAGGCTACTCCACATGTCTCCACCATAAATCAAACCGTGAACTGGGAGGACTTCTGCAATTGTTAAGCAAATCCTGCATACAACCACGACATTAGCTACCAAATTTGAGTTTCTTTACATCCCGATGCAATCACAACATATGATTATGCACATATATAATAGTAGTATGATGGATTAACTACCATCAAGAAGAGAACATAACAAACAGACTTTCCGGTAAAAAAATTGCTTCGTTTATCTTCACCTTTCCCACTGCGTAACCAAATGTCATTAACTACTCCCTCCGTAAACTAATATAAGAGCATTTAGATTACTATTTTAGTTATCTAAACACTCTTATATTAGTTTACAAAGGGAGTATGATGGATTCTTGCTGCTCGCTTCCCCGACCTCTTCTCCATCGTCATCGACCCTTCTATCTCAGTAGAGAGGGCCCTTATTGACTTAGGGCGCCTCGCTTTCCGGAGGCCATTTGAGCCTCCGGAAGCCGCCGCCTGGCAGGAGCTGCTTGATTGCATCGCTCTCCATGAGCCGGTAGTGGATGCTGGCCCGGATGAGGTTCGGTGGCGTCTTGAGCCATCAGGTCAATTCTCCAACAAGTCCCTCATCAGGCCATTGCCCCCTCCACCGCCCCTCCCCCCTCCCGGTAGTGTGGTCCATCAGCATGCCATTGAAAATACGGATCTTTATGTGGCAATGGATCCGCAGACGGATCTCGTCTGGGGTGGAGGTTTGTAAGCGCAATGGCCCTGGTACCGGCCTTTGCCTGTTGTGTGGTACCCCCGAAGATTCGAATCGCATCTTCTTCTCTTGCATGTCCGCTCAATTCGTGTGGAGCTTCTTTAGAGAGGTGGTGGGTGGTAATTGGTGCCACACCAACTTCCCCGACCTATTCGCCGAACTCCAGAACTCCCCCCTGCCCTCTCGCCACATTATGTGGCTTGATATTGGGGCACTCGCTTGGACCCTCTGGATGATCCGCAATAAACTTGTAATTGAGTGCATCCCTCTTCGACGGACTACTACCACTCTCTTCAAATTGTCTGGTTACTTGCAGCTTTGGCGGCCTCTTAGCGCCACAGGACCGGGACGCCATCTCCGCCTTCATCGCCGAGCTTCACTCGATAGCCGTCTGACTGTCGCCGCCGCCCCCTCCATCACCTTTGAGCCAGATTAGACGCCGGACATGTTCTTCGGCTTCCTTTTTATGTTTTTGGGCTTGTTGAGCTGTGCCCTCAGCAGAACCTTTGTACATCTTGTTGTGTGACTTGGGTGTGTGTGTTCTATACTAGTCCGCGTATGTGTGATCTTGGCGGTTTGCTTTATAAAGCGTGGCGAAAGCCTTTTTCGATACAGAGGGAGTATCAAATTAGTCGCAAACAAGCCAAAAATCATCAACAAATTGCTACCTTGATGCTTTTATATTTCTTCTATGTGTCTTGCTGTCCCCTTCAAGTCACTGATGCGCCTGATAGATCCTAAAGTTTGCTATTTCCTTGTGGAGTTTCTAATTGACATAGATCTGAAAAAAATGGAGGGACCAAATAAATTGCAAATTTAGGAGTTAGGAACTAATAGTTGTAAATCCACACTAATGAACACAAATACAACCTGATTCAGTGGCAAACCTTTAACATGAAAGGTATCTGTAGCATAGTTAGTAACTTAAAATTATAAGTCACTAAAGTGCATGCCACTACATCAGCAAAATTCATCTAACAAACATTGAGTTTGTGTAGGACTGTCTTATTAAGCACATCATGCTAACATGCAAACTCGTGATTGGAAAAAGAAGTTACTCTAGCAAAAACTGGTGCTAAGAAGTAAAGAGAGCTAGAGGGAGCGATGCTTCTGAACATTTTAAGAACAATGAAGAGGCATGTTGCACCAATGGCGCAAAGGGAGAGAGCAAACCAAGCTTTCAAAGCATGCAAGTTGAAATATTTAGAGATCGGTCATAAAATCATTAAATCTTGAAGCGCCGGGAAATAGATATTTAGATATGATGTCCATAGATAGCATTATATATTACATTGATGGTAGATTCATAGGATAAAAGAAAAGCATGAGATCAGTTCATGGTAAGAAAAGATGCATCATATAGATAGATTTGATCACCCAGCTTATGGCAACTAAGATATGCAGTCATTTAGATCAGGTAGTCATCGCTGTTTGTGCCATTCACGTGAAAAATGACCTTATCATCTAAGCACCTCTTCGTGATGGGTGTGTTTGGTGAACTGTCATTGGGCAAAACAGAAAGGCCTCCCAATAATACTTGTTTGTTTTCTATAGAATGTCCTTTGATTGTAAAGTGGTATCATCAAGGCGATCGACAACATACTTTATTTGTTAGAGATTATCGTTCAGATTATTGTCTTCAGGCATTGATCCTGCTGTGGAGTTGGTATTTATGATGTCATAAAGTTCCTTTACTTCCGTGTGATTTCTACTAAGACCATTGCATTAGTTGTTGCTCAAGTAGTCTATTATTCCTTCTTTTTTATTTCAGCTCGTGTTCCATAGTTTTTTTGTTGAACCAACGGTAGCTTATCATAGTTTAAGTCTTGAATCACTTTGTTGTTAGAGGCTTCCATGTATTTAAGAGATTTGTTTGTCAGCCGATCTCCAGCCTCTTCCAGTTTTGCCTAGGCATTGATGGATATTGATTTCTTTGCATGTCCATTGTTTAGCTGGTACTCAGATGGGTAGAACTGGATATTTGCCTCAAGACCAACGTGTTGGGAAACATAGAATGCAATTTCAAACAAAAATCCTACGCTCACGCAAAATCTATCTAGGAGATGCATAGCCACGAGAGGGGGAGAGTGTGTCCACGTACCCTCGTAGACCGAAAGTGGAAGCCTTTACTTAACGCGGTTGATGTAGTCAAACGTTTTATCATTCGGACGTACGACACCTCTGGGTTCTGCACACGTTCAGCGCGATGACGTCCCTCGAACTCTTGATCCAGCAGAGGGTCGAAGGAGTAGATGAGTTCCGTCAGCACGACAGTGTGCTAACGGTGATGGTGATGTGATCCGTGCATGGCTTCGCCTAAGCTCCACGAGAATATGACCGGAGGCGTAAACTGTGGAGGGGGGTGCTGCACACGGCTTGGAGTAATTGGTGTGTCTCATAGGGGCGCCCCCCGGTATATAAAGGAGGGAGGGAGAGGAGGCCAGCCTAGGCGCGTCCCAAGTGGGGGGGAGTCCCACTTGGACTCCTAGTGGGATTTGGCCCCCCTTTTTCTTCTACCAGAGGGGGAAAGGGGGAAGGAGAGGGAGTGGGAGAAGGAAAGGAGGGTGGTGCCCCCTTCCCTAGTCCAATTCGACCTCCTCCCTTGTGGGGGGTGCACCAGCCCCTTATGGGCTGGTTAGCATCCATCCTATGGCCCATATGGTCCATATCTTTCCTCCGGGGGTTCCGGTAACTGATGTATACTACACAACCTTCTTCTTGTAGACGTTGTTGGGCCTGCAAGTGCACAGGTTTGTAGGACAGTAGCAAATTTCCCTCAAGTGGATGACCTAAGGTTTATCAATCCGTGGGAGGCATAGGATGAAGATGGTCTCTCTCAAACAACCCTGCAACCAAATAACAAAGAGTCTCTTGTGTCCCCAACACAACCAATACAATGGTAAATTGTATAGGTGCACTAGTTCAGTGAAGAGATGGTGATACAAGTGCAATATGGATGGTAGATATAGGTTTTTGTAATCTGAAAATATAAAAACAGCAAGGTAACTAATGATAAAACTGAGCGTAAACGGTATTGCAATGGTAGGAAACAAGGCATAGGGTTCATACTTTCACTAGTGCAAGTTCTCTCAACAATAATAACATAGATAGATCATATAACAATCCCTCAACATGAAACAGAGAGTCATTCCAAAGCCACTAATAGCGGAGAACAAATGTAGAGATTATGGTAGGGTACGAAACCACCTCAAAGTTATCCTTTTTGATCGATCTATTCAATAGTTCGTAGTAAAATAGCATAGAGCTATTCTTTCCGCTCGATCCATCATAGAGTTCATACTAGAATAACACCTTAAGACACAAATCAACCAAAACCCTAATGTCACCTAGATACTCCATTGTCACCTCAAGTATCCGTGGGCATGATTATACGATATGCGTCACACAATCTCAAATTCATCCAAACAACACAAAGTACTTCAAAGAGTGCCCCAAAGTTTCTACCGAAGAGTCAAGAAAACGTGTGCCAACCCCTATACATAGGTTCATGGGCGGAACCCGCAAGTTGGTCACCAAAACATACATCAAGTGGCACGAGAAATCCCATTGTCACCACAGATAAGCATGGAAAGACATACATCAAGTGTTCTCAAATTAAAGACTCAATCTGATAAGATAACTTCAAGAGGGAAACTCAATTCATCACAAGAGAGTAGAGGGGGAGAAACATCATAAGATCCAACTATAATAGCAAAGCTCGCGATACATCAAGATCATGCCATAGAAAGAACATGAGAGAGAGAGAGAGATCAAACACATAGCTACTGGTACATACCCTCAGCCCTGAGGGTGAACTACTCCCTCCTTGTCATGGAGAGTGCCGGGATGATGAAGATGGCCACCGGTGATGGGTTCCCCCTTCGGCAAGGTGCCGGAACGGACTCCCGAGAGGTTTTTGGTGGCTACACAGGCTTGCAGCGGCGGAACTCCCGATCTATCTTCTCTGTGGATGTTTTTAGGGTACGTGGGACTATATAGGCGAAAGAAGTCGGTCGGGAGGAGCTCGAGGGGCCCACGAGATAGGGGGCGCGCCCACCCCCCTATCTCCTGGCCTCCTCCAGGAACTTCTGACGTGAACTCCAAGTCTCCAGGATCATATTCTTCCCAAAAATCATGCTGCTGAAGGTTTCATTCCGTTTGGACTTCAAAATACTGAAACAGGCAATAAAACAGCAATATGGGCTGGGCCTCCGCTTAATAGGTTAGTCCCAAAAGTAGTATAAAAGTGTATAATAAAGACTGTAATCATTCAAAACAGATAATAAAATAGCATGAATGCTTCATAAATTATAGATACGTTGGAGACGTATCAGTAACCCCTCCGGTACTCCAGTATGTACCCGATACACTCCGGAACCCTTCTGATGTCTGAATACTACCTTCCAATATATCAATCTTTACCTCCCAACCATTTCGCGACTCCTCATCATGTCTGTGATCTCATCCGGGACTCCGAACAACCTTCCGTCACCAAAACACATGACTCATATAATACATATCGTCATCGAATGTTAAGCATGCGGACCCTACGGGTTCGAGGACTATCTAGACATGACCGAAACACCTCTCCGGTCAATAACCAATAGTAGAACCTGGATTCTCATATTGGTTCCCACATATTCTACGAAGATCTTTATCGGTCGAACCGCAATGTCAACATACGTTATTCCCTTTGTCATCAGTATGTTACTTGCCTGAGATTCGGTCATCAGTATCTTCATACCTAGTTCAATATCATTACCGGCAAGTCTCTTTACTCGTTCTGTACTGCATCATCCCGCCACTAAATCATTAGTCACATTTCTTGCAAGGCTTCATATGATGTGCATTACCGAGAGGGACCAGAGATACCTCTCCGATACTAGAAATGACAACTCCTAATCTCGATCTATGCCAACCAAACAAACACCTTCGGAGATACCTGTAGAGCATCTTTATAATCACCAGTTATGTTGTGATGTTTGATAGCACATAAGGCATTCCTCTGGTCTCTGGGAGTTGCATAATCTCATAGTCAAAGGAATATGTATTTGACATGAAGAAAGCAGTAGCAATAAAGCTGAATGATCATTATGCTAAGCTAACAGATGGGTCTTGTCCATCACATCGTTATCCTAATGATGTGATCCCGTTCATCAAATGATAACACATGTCTATGGCTAGGAAACTTAACCATCTTTGATTAACGAGCTAGTCAAGTAGAGGCATACTATGGACACGGTGTTTTGTCTATGTATTCATACATGTGTCATGTTTCCGGTTAATACAATTCTAGCATGAATAATAAACATTTATCATGATATAAGGAAATATAAGTAACAACTTTATTATTGCCTCTAGGGCATATTTCCTTCAGTATCCCACTTGCACTAGTCAATAATCTAGTTCACATCGCCATGTGACCAACACCCAAAGGGTTTACTAGAGTCAATAATCTAGTTCACATCACCATGTGATTAACACCCAAAGAGTACTAAGGTGTGATCATGTTTTGCCTATGAGAGAAGCTTAGTCAACGGATCTGTCACATTCAGATCCGTATGTATTTTGCAAATTTCTATGTCTACAATGCTCTGCATGGAGCTACTCTAGCTAATTGCTCCCACTTTCAATATGTATCCAGATTGAGACTCAGAGTCATCCGGATTGGTGTAAAAGCTTGCAATGACGTAACTCTTTACGATGAACTCTTTATCACCTCCATAACCAAGAAATATTTCCTTAGTCCTCTTAGGTAACTAAGGATAACTTTGACCCTGTCTAGTGATCCACTTCTGGATCACTATCGTACCCCCTTGCCAAACTCATGATAAGGTACACAATAGATCTGGTACATAGCATAGCATACTCTATGCCTGAGGCATAGGGAATGACTTTCATTCTCTTTCTAATTTCTGTTGTGGTCGGGTTTTGAGTCTTACTCAACTTTACACCTTGCAACACAGGCAAGAACTCCTTCTTTGACTGTTCCATTTTGAGCTACTTCAAAATCTTGTCAAGGTATGTACTCATTGAAAAAACTTATCTAGCATCTTGATCTATCTCTATAGATCTTGATGCCCAATATGTAAGTAGCTTCACCGAGGTCTTTCCTTGAAAAAACTCCTTTCAAACACTCCTTTATACTTTCCAGAAAATTCTACATCATTTTTATCAAGAATATGTCATTCACATATACTTCTCAGAAAGCCTGTAGCGCTCCCACTCACTTTCTTGTAAATACAGGCTTCTCCAAAAGTCTGTATAAAACCATATGCTTTGATCACCTCATCAAAGCGTATATTCCAACTCTGAGATGCTTGCACCAGTCCATAAATGGATTGCTGGAGCTTGCACACTTTGTTAGCACCTTTAGGATCGACAAAACCTTCTAGTTGCATCATATACCACTCTTCTTTAAGAAATCCATTAAGGAATGCAGTTTTGACATCCATTTGTCATATTTCATAATCGTAAAATGCGGCAATTGCTAAAATGATTCAGACAGACTTAAGCATCGCTACATGTGAGAAAGTCTCATTGTAGTCAACTCCTTGAACTTGTCAAAAACCTTTTGCGACAAGTCGAGCTTTATAGACAGTAACATTACCATCAGCGTTTTTCTTCTTCTTGAAGATCCATTTATTCTCTATGGGTTGCCGATCATCGGGCAGATCCACCAAAGTCCATAATTTGTTCTCATACATGGATCCTATCTCAGATTTCATGGCCTCAAGCCATTTATCGGAATCTGGGCTCATCATAGCTTCTTCATAGTTCGTAGGTTTGTCATGGTTAAGTACATGACCTCCAAAACATGATTACCATACCACTCTGGTGCGGATCGTGCTCTGTTTGACCTACGAGGTTCTATAGCAACTTGATCTGAAGTTTCATGATCTTTATCATTAGCTTCCTCTCTAGTTGGTGTAGGCATCACGGGAACAGATTTCTCGGATGAGTTACTTTCCAAATTGAGAGAAGGTACAACTACCTCATCAAGTTCTACTTTCCTCCCACTTACTTCTTTCGAGAGAAACTCCTTCTCTAGAAAAGTTTCGTACTTAGCAACAAAGATCTTGCCTTTGGATCTGTGGTAGAAGGTGTACCTAATTGTTTCCTTAGGGTATCCTATGAAGATGCACTTCTCCGATTTGGGTTTGAGCTTATCAGGTTGAAGCCTTTTGACATAAGCATCGCATCCCCAAACTTTAAGAAACGACAGCTTAGGTTTGTTGCCAAACCACAGCTCATACGGTGTGATACGTCTCCAACGTATCTAATTTTCCAAACACTTTTTCCCTTGTTTTGGACTCTAACTTGCATAATTTGAATGAAACTAACCCGGACTGACGCTGTTTAATTTCAGCAGAACTGCCATGGTGTTATTTATTGTGTAGAAAACAAAAGTTCTTGGAATGACCTGAAAATCCACGGAGATAACTTTTGGAAAATATAAAAAATACTGGCGAAAGAATCAAGGCCAGGGGGCCCACACCCTGTCCACGAGGGTGGGGGCGCGCCCCCCTGTCTCGTGGGCCCGCCGCTGCTCTACCGACCTCAACTCCAATTCTATATATTCCGTTTCACGGAGAAAAAAATCAGAGAGAAAGTTTCATCACGTTTTACGATACAGAGCCGCCGCCAAGCCCTAATCTCTCTCGGGAGGGATGATCTGGAGTCCGTTAGGGGTTCCAGAGAGGGTGATTCGCCGCCGCCGTCATCATCAACCATCCTCCATCACCAATTTCATGATGCTCACCGCCGTGTGTGAGTAATTCCATCGTAGGCCTGCTAGACGGTGATGGGTTGGATGAGGTTTACCATGTAATCAAGTTAGTTTTGTTAGGGTTTGATCCCTAGTATCCACTATGTTCTGAGATTGATGTTGCTATGACTTTGCTATGCTTAATGCTTGTCACTAGGGCCCGAGTGCCATGATTTCAGATCTGAACCTATTATGTTTTCATGAATATATGTGAGTTCTTGATCCTATCTTGCAAGTCTATAGTCTATGTGTTATGATCCGACAACCCCGAAGTGACAATAATCGGGATACTTCTCGGTGATGACCGTAGTTTGAGGAGTTCATGTATTCACTAGGTGCTAATGCTTTGGTCTGATACTCTATTAAAAGGAGGCCTTAATATCCCCTAGTTTCCATTAGGACCCCGCTGCCACAGGAGGGTAGGAAAAAAGGTGTCCTGCAAGTTGTTTTCCATAAGCACGTATGACTATATTCGGAATACATGCCTACATTACATTGATGAACTGGAGCTAGTTTTGTGTCACCCTATGTTATAACTGTTACATGATGAACCGCATCCGACATAATTATCCATCACTGATCCATTGCCTACGAGCTTTTCACATATTGTGTTTTGCTTATTTACTTTTCCGTTGCTACTGTTACAATTACTACAAAACTGCCATCGTTACTTTTACCACTGTTACCGCTACTATCATACTACTTTGCTACTAAATACTTTGTTGCAGATACTAAGTTATTCAGGTGTGGTTGAATTGACAACTCAACTGCTAATACTTGATAATATTCTTTGGCTCCCCTTGTGTCGAATCAATAAATTTGGGTTGAATACTCTACCCTCGAAAACTGTTGCGATCCCCTATACTTGTGGGTTATCAAGACTATTTTCTGGCGCCATTGCCGGGGAGCATAGCTCTATTCTTTGAGTCACTTGGGATTTATATCTGCTAATCACTATGAGGAACTTGAAAGACGAAAGAACTAAGATTTTTCCCTCAACTACGAGGGGAGGTAAGGAACTGTCCTCTAGCTCTGCACTAGATTCTCCTTCTGTTTTGAGTAAGCTTGCGACACCTAAACCTGCTACTTCTATGAATTCTGATATGTCGCATGTTATTGATGATGCCACTTCTGCTATGCATGATACTTATGATGAAACTACTTATGTGCTTGATACTACTATGCCATTAGGTGAATTTCTTGATGAAAAACTTGCTAGGGTTAGAGAGAATGAAATTATTGAAGATGAAATTATTGATGATAGTGATGATGAAGGTTCTCCCCCTAAGTATGAATTTCCTGTTGTTCCTGAGGGTTATGTTATGGATGAAGAAACCGCTAGAGATCTTTTTGTTTTGCAATGATAGATCTGATCTTAAGAAGTTACTAGCTAAACTTAAACAGAAAACTCTAAATGCTAGAATGAAATACGACCCTGCTTTTGCTACAGCACCTATCTTTGTTACTGATAAGGATTATGAATTCTCTGTTGATCCTGAGATAATTGCTTTGGTTGAATCTGATCCTTTTTATGGCAATGAATCTGAAACTGTTGTGGCACATCTTACTAAGTTAAATGATATAGCCACCCTGTTCACTAATGATGAGAAGTCTCGCTACTATTATATCCTTAAGATATTTCCGTTCTCATTAAAGGGTGATGCTAAAACTTGGTTTAATTCTCTTGATCCAGGTTGTGTGCGTAGTCCCCAGGATATGATTTATTACTTCTCTACTAAATATTTCCCTGCTCATAAGAAACAAGCTGCCTTGCGGGAAATATAGAATTTTGTGCAAATCGAAGAAGAGAGTCTCCCACAAGCTTGGGGGAGGCTTCTCCAATTACTTAATGCTTTGCATGATCATCCTCTTAAGAAAAATGAAATACTTTATATCTTTTATAATGGACTAACCGATGCTTCCAAGGACCACTTGGATAGTTGTGCTGGTTGTGTTTTCAGGGAAAGAACAGTCGACCAAGCTGAATTGCTATTGAATAATATGTTGACTAATGAAAATAATTGGACTCTTCCTGAGCCAATTCCTGAGCCGGTTGAGCCAACTCCTGAGCCTATTCCCAAACCAACTCCGAAGAAGAGGGGAGTTCTATTTCTCAGTCCTGAAGATATGCAAGAGGCAAAGAAATTTATGAAATAAAAAGGTATTAAAGCTGAAGATGTTAAGAATTTACCTCCTATTGAAGAAACACATTGTCTTGATAACCCGACACAGGTAGTAAAGGTAAATTCTCTCTATAGATATGATAAAGTTGAAATCCCGTCTACTAAATTTCATAGCCAATGTTTAGATGAATTTGATGACTTTATGGCTAGACAAGAAAGTTTTAATGCTTATGTTGGTAGAGAATTAAAGAGTAATGCTTTCATGATTGGACGCCTGAGTGATTATATGGCTAGAGTTAAAGGTGAACTTAAACTCATTAGCAAATATGCTTCTATGGTTACCACTCAAGTTGAACAAGTACTTAAAGCTCAAAGTGATTTTCTCGATGAATTAAATAATAAACATGATTTTGCTATTAGAGTGGCTACTAGAACTGGTAGAATGACTCAGGAACCTCTGTATCCTGAAGGCCACCCTAAGAGAATTGAGCAGGATTCTTAGAGAAATAATGTAGATGCACCCAGTCCTTCTAGAAAGAAGAAAAATAAAAATGATAGGACTTTGCATGCTTCTAGTGAACCTGTTATAGACACACCTGAGAATCCTAATGATACTTCTATTTCTGATGCTGAAACACAATCTGGTGATGAACATGAACCTAGTGATAATGTTAATGATAATGTTCATGTTGATGCTCAACCTAGCAATAATAATGATGTAGAGATTGAACCTGTTGTTGATCTTGATAACCCACAATCAAGGAATCAACGTTATGATAAAAGAGACTTTGTTGATAGGAAGCACGGTAAATAAAGAGAACCATTGGTTCAGAAACCCATGCCTTTTCCTCCTAAGCCATCCAAGAAAAAGGATGATGAGGATTTTGAGCGATTTGCTGAAATGATTAGACCTATCTTCCTACGTATGCACTTAACTGATATGCTTAAAGTAAACCCATATGCTAAATGTATGAAGGATATAATTACAAATAAAAGAAAGATACCGGAAGCTGAAATTTCCACCTTGCTTGCTAATTACACTTTTAAAGGTGGAATACCAAAGAAACTAGGAGATCCAGAAGTACCAACTATACCATGCTCCATTAAAAGAAACTATGTTAAAACTACTTTATGTGATCTTGGAGCCGGTGTTAGTGTTATGCCTCTCTCTTTATATCGTAGACTTGAATTGAATAAGTTGACACCTACTGAAATATCTTTGCAAATGGCTGATAAATCAACTGCTATACCTGTCGGTATTTGTGAGGATGTGCCTGTTGTGGTTGCAAATGTCACTATCTTAACGGACTTTGTTATTCTTGATATTCCCGAGGACGATAGTATGTCGATTATCCTTGGTAGACCCTTTTTGAATACTGCAGGGGATGTTATTGATTTCAAAAAAGGCAATGTCACTTTTCATGTTAATGGTAATGAGCATACGGTACACTTTCCGAGGAAACAACCTCAAGTTCATAGCATCAATTCTATTGGAAAAGTTCCAACTATCATTATTGGAGGTTTTGAATTTCCTCTTCCTACTGTCAAGAAAAAATATGATATTCTTATTATTGGGTATGTGCATATCCCCGTTGAGGTAACCTAGTGTTATTCGAAATTTCTCCGGTTCCATGTTATTCGGAATGAGTTTGTTAACAAGGCATGATCAACCTTGTTAGTGGATTCCTTTTGATGATCATGAGATGGATGAAACTAGAAGGCACAACCTTCTATACCCTCTTTTTACTTTCTGTTATTTAGAATAAATAAAGCAAAAATAGTATTATCTGTCTGTTTTCTGAATTATCCATGCAATAAAAAATATCCCAAAAATAAAAGTTCTCCAAATGCCCTGCAAACTTAGTATGATTTTTTATGGAATATTTGAGGATTTTAGGCACTGAGAACACAGCAAGGGGGCAAGCACCTGGCCACGAGGGTCCAGGGCGCGCCCACTCCCCCTGGGCGCGCCCCCTGCCTCGTGGGCCCATGGTGCCCCCCTCCACTTATTCCTGCACCCACACACTCCATCTTCCTCCCAAAAAAATCCCCATCCAGCTCAAGCATGAGTTCTAGCTCATTTTGCTGCAATTTTTGATCTCCTTGCTCAAAGCTCCATTCACAAAACTGCTTTGGGAGATTGTTGCTTGGTATGTGACTCCTCCAATGGTCCAATTAGTTTTTGTTCTAGTGCTTTATTCATTGCAAATTTTTGCTGCATAGGTGACCTTGTTCTTGAGCTTGCATGTCAAATTTTTGAGGTCCCAAGTAATTCTAATGCATGATATAGGCTCTAGGCACTTGTGGGCGTAGTTGCTATCAATCTTGTTTAGTTTGATTCACTTTTATTTGAGTTACTAAAAAATTTCAGAAATTTTTCAGAGGAAGAAATATGTCTAGGAAAATGTACCAAGGTGGTTCTTCAACAAAGAGAGGACCCAGGCGTGCTATGCATGAGCAAGATGATGAACCACCAAGGGAAGCTGAGGTGCGGCCTTGTGAATGGACGTCAGAAGAGTTTATGGTCAATGCAGGCATCAATGATGAATTCGACGCATATGTGTGTAATGCCGATCTTGAGGACTTCATGCAAGATAAGTGTCCTCAGTACTACCAATTGACTGATTCATTCGTGAGAAGATTTAAATTTACATCTTCGCGTAATTCTCAGAATGTCCTGTTTGATATTTATGATCAATCTTATACCATGGACCTAGAAGATTTTGTTGGAAATATGCCCTAGAGGCAATAATAAAAGTATTATTATTATATTTCCTTGTTCATGATAATTGTCTTTTATTCATGCTATAACTGTATTATCCGGAAATCGTAATACACGTGTGAATACATAGACCACAATATGTCCCTAGTGAGCCTCTAGTTGACTAGCTCGTTGTGATCAACAGATAGTCATGGTTTCCTGGCTATGGACATTGGATGTCGTTGATAACGGGATCACATCATTAGGAGAATGATGTGATGGACAAGACCCAATCCTAAGCATAGCACAAAGATCGTGTAGTTCGTTTGCTAGAGCTTTGCCAATGTCAAGTATCTCTTCCTTTAACCATGAGATCGTGTAACTCCTGGATACCGTAGGAATGCTTTGGGTGTATCAAACGTCACAACGTAACTGGGTGACTATAAAGGTGCACTGCAGGTATCTCCGAAAGTATCTATTGTTTTATACGGATCGAGACTGGGATTTGTCACTCCGTGTAAACGGAGAGGTATCTCTGGGCCCACTCGGTAGGACATCATCATATGCGCAATGTGACCAAGGAGTTGATCACGGGATGATGTGTTACGGAACGAGTAAAGTGACTTGCCGGTAACGAGATTGAACAAGGTATCGGTATACCGACGATCGAATCTCGGACAAGTAAAATACCGCTAGACAAAGGGAATTGTATACGGGATTGATTAAGTCCTTGACATCGTGGTTCATCTGATGAGATCATCGTGGAACATGTGGGAGCCAACAAGGGTATCCAGATCCCGCTGTTGGTTATTGACCGGAGAATGTCTCGGTCATGTCTGCATGTCTCCCGAACCCGTAGGGTCTACACACTTAAGGTTCAATGACGCTAGGGTTATAAAGGAAGCTTGTATGTGGTTACCGAATGTTGTTCGGAGTCCCGGATGAGATCCCGGACGTCACGAGGAGTTCCGGAATGGTCCGGAGGTAAAGATTTATATATAGGAAGTCCTGTTTCGGCCATCGGGACAAGTTTCAGGGTCATCAGTATTGTACCGGGACCACCGGAAGGGTCCCGGGGGCCCACCGGGTGGGGCCACCTGCCCCGGGGGGCCACATGGGCTGTAGGGGGTGCGCCTTGGCCTACATGGGCCAAGGGCACCAGCCCCAAGAGGCCCATGCGCCTAGGGAACCCTAGAGGGAAGAGTCCTCGAGGGGGAAGGCACCTCCGAGGTGCCTTGGGGAGGATGGACTCCTCCCCCCTCTTGGCCGCACCCCTTTCTTGGAGTAGGGGGCAAGGCTGCGCCTCCCCCTTCTCCCCTGCCCCTATATATAGTGGAGGGGAGGGAGGGCATCCACACCTGAGCCCTTGGCGCCTCCCTCCCTCCCGTGACACCTCCTCCTCTCCCGTAGGTGCTTGGCGAAGCCCTGCAGGATTGCCACGCTCCTCCATCACCACCACGCCGTTGTGCTGCTGTTGGATGGAGTCTTCCTCAACCTCTCCCTCTCTCCTTGCTGGATCAAGGCGTGGGAGACATCGTCGAGCTGTACGTGTGTTGAACGCGGAGGTGCCGTCCGTTCGGCACTTGATCATCGGTGATTTGAATCACGACGAGTACGACTCCATCAACCCCGTTCACTTGAACGCTTCCGCTTAGCGATCTACAAGGGTATGTAGATGCACTCTCCTTCTACTCGTTGCTGGTCTCTCCATAGATAGATCTTGGTGTTACGTAGGAAATTTTTGAATTTCTGCTACGTTACCCAACAGTGGCATCATGAGCTAGGTCTATTGCGTAGATTCTTTGCACGAGTAGAACACAAAGTAGTTGTGGGCGTTGATGTTGTTCAATATGCTTACCGTTACTAGTCCAATCTTGTTTCGACGGTATTGTGGGATGAAGCGGCCCGGACCGACCTTACACGTACTCTTACGTGAGACAGGTTCCACCGATTGACATGCACTTGGTGCATAAGGTGGCTAGCGGGTGCCAGTCTCTCCCACTTTAGTCGGAACGGATTCGATGAAAAGGGTCCTTATGAAGGGTAAATAGCAATTGGCATATCACGTTGTGGTCTTGCGTAGGTAAGAAACGTTCTTGCTAGAAACCCATAGCAGCCACGTAAAACATGCAACAACAATTAGAGGACGTCTAACTTGTTTTTGCAGGGTATGCTATGTGATGTGATATGGCCAAAAGGATGTGATGAATGATATATGTAATGTATGAGATTGATCATGTTCTTGTAATAGGATTCACGACTTGCATGTCGATGAGTATGACAACCGGCAGGAGCCATAGGAGTTGTCTTTATTTTTTGTATGACCTGCGTGTCATTGAAGAACGCCATGTAACTTACTTTATTGCTAAACGCGTTAGCCATAGAAGTAGAAGTAGTCGTTGGCGTGACAACTTCATGAAGACACGATGATGGAGATCATGATGATGGAGATCATGGTGTCATGCCGGTGACGATGATGATCATGGAGCCCCGAAGATGAAGATCAAAAGGAGCAAAATGATATTGGCCATATCATGTCACTATTTGATTGCATGTGATGTTTATCATGTTTATGCATCTTGTTTACTTAGGACGACGGTAGTAAATAAGATGATCCCTTACAAAATTTCAAGAAGTGTTCTCCCCTAACTGTGCACCGTTGCTACAGTTCGTCGCTTCTAAGCACCACGTGATGATCGGGTGTGATGGATTCTTACGTTCACATACAACGGGTGTAAGACAGTTTTACACAGCGAAAACACTTAGGGTTAACTTGACGAGCCTAGCATGTGAAGACATGGCCTCGGAACACGGAGACCGAAAGGTCGAGCATGAGTCGTATAGTAGATACGATCAACATGAAGATGTTCACCGATGATGACTAGTCCGTCTCACGTGATGATCGGACACGGCCTAGTTGACTCGGATCATGTAATCACTTAGATGACTAGAGGGATGTCTATCTGAGTGGGAGTTCATAAGATGAACTTGATTATCCTGAACATAGTCAAAAGGTTTTTGCAAATTATGTCGTAGCTCGCGCTTTAGTTCTACTGTTTTAGATATGTTCCTAGAGAAAATATAGTTGAAAGTTGATAGTAGCGATTATGCGATCAGTAGAAAGCTTATGTCCTTAATGCACTGCTCAGTGTGCTGAACCCCAAATGTCGTTTGTGGATGTTGCGAACATCGGACATACACGTTTTGATAACTACGTGATAGTTCAGTTAAACGGTTTAGAGTTGAGGCACTAAAGACGTTTTCGAAACGTCACGGAACATATGAGATGTTTCGAGGGCTGAAATTGGGATTTCAGGCTCGTGCCCATGTCAAGAGGTATAAGACCTCCGACGATTTTCTTAGCCTGCAAACTAAGGGAGAAAAGCTCAATCGTTGAGCTTGTGCTCAGATTGTCTGAGTACAACAATCACTTGAATCGAGTGGGAGTTGATCTTCCAGATGAGATAGTGATGTTTCCCCAAAGTCATTGCCACCAAGCTGCTAGAGCTTCGTGATGAACTATAACATATCAAGGATAGAGATGATGATCCTTGAGGTATTCGCGTTGTTTGACATCGCGAAAGTAGAAATCAAGAAGGAGCATCAATTGTTGATGGTTGATGAAACCACTAGTTTCAAGAAGGGCAAGGGAAAGAAGGGATACTTCATGAAACGGCAAATCAGCTGCTGCACCAATGAAGAAACCCGAGGTTGAACCCAAACCCGAGACTAAGTGCTTCTGTAATAAGGGGAACAACCACTGGAGCAAGATTACCCTAGATACTTGGTAGATGAGAAGGCTGGCAAGGTCGATAGAAGTATATTGGATATACATTATGTTAATGTGTACTTTACTAGTACTCCTAGTAGCACCAGGGTATTAGATACCGGTTCGGTTGCTAAGTGTTAGTAACTCGAAATAAAAGCTACGGAATAAAACGGAGACTAGCTAAAGGTGAACTGACGATATGTGTTGGAAGTGTTTCCAGGTTTGATGTGATCTAACATCGCACGCTCCCTCTACCATCAAGATTAGTATTAAACCTGAATAAGTGCTCTTGCACCTAAAGGAATGGTTTATTGAATTTTGATCGTAGGGATACACATTTTCATACCAAAAGATATAAGATAGTAATGATAGTACCACTTACTTCTGGCACTGCCATGTAAGTCATAATGGTATAAAACGCATGAAGAAGCTCCATGTTGATGGATCTTTGGACTCACTCGTTTTTGAAAAGTTTGAGACATGCGAACCATGTCTATTGGTGTATATGCATGAAGAAACTCCATGCAAATGGATCGTTCGGACTCACTTGATTTTGAATCACTTGAGATATGCAAATCATACCACATGGGCAAGATGACTGAAAAGCCTCATTTTCAGTAAGATGGAACAAGATAGCAACTTGTTGGAAGTAACACATTTTGATGTGTGCAGTCCAATGAGTGCTGAGGCATGCAGTGAATATCGTTATGTTCTTACTTCACAGATGATTCGAGTAGATGTTGAGAATATTTACTTGATGAAACACAAGTCTGAATTATTGAATGGTTCAAATAATTTCAGAGTGAAGTAGAAGATCATTGTGACAAGAGGATAAAATGTCTATGATACGGTCATAGAGATGAATATCTGAGTTACGAGTTTTGGCACACAATTAAGACATTGTGGAAATTGTTTCGCAATTAATACCGCCTGGAACACCATAATGTGATGGTGTGTCCAAACATCATAGTTGCACCCTATTGGATATGGTGCGTACCATGATGTCTCTTATCGAATTACCACTATCGTTCATGGGTTAGGCATTAGAGATAACCACATTCACTTTAAATAGGGCACCACATAATTCCGTTGAGACGACACCGTTTGAATTATGGTTTAGAGAAACCTAAGTTGTCGTTTCTTAAAGGTTTGGGGCTGCGACGCTTATGTGAAAAAGTTTCAGGATTAAGCTCGAACCCAAAGCGGATAAAATGCATCTTCATAGGAAACCCAAAACAGTTGGGTATACCTCCTAATTCAGATCCGAAAGCAATAAGGGATTGTTTCTAGAATCGGGTCCTTTCTCGAGGAAAGGTTTCTCTCGAAAGAGTTGAGTGGGAGGATGGTGGAGACTTGATGAGGTTATTGAACCGTCTCTTCAACTAGTGTGTGGCAGGGCACAGGAAGTTGTTCATGTGGCACCTACACCAATTGAAGTGGAAGCTTATGATAGTGATCATGAAGCTTCAGATCAAGTCACTACCGAACCTCGTAGGACGACAAGGACACGTACTACTTCGGAGTGGTAAGGTGATCCTGTCTTGAAAGTCATGTTGCTGGACAACAATGAACCTACAAGCTATGGAGAAGCGATGGTGGGCCCGGATTCCGATAAATGGCTTGAGGCCATAAAGTCCGAGATAGGATCCATGTATCAGAACAAAGCATGGACTTTGGTGGACTTGCCCGATGATCGGCAAGCCATTGAGATAAATGGATCTTTAAGAAGAAGACGGACGTGGATGGTAATATCACCATCTATGAAGCTCGACTTGTGGCGAAAAGTTTTTTTTTCACAAGTTCAAGGAGTTGACTACGATGAGATTTTCTCATCCGTAGCGATGCTTAAAGTCCGTCGGAATCATGTTAGCATTGGCTGCATTTATGAAATCTGGCAGATGGATGTCAAGACAAGTTTCCTTACCAGTTTTTGTAAGGAAAGGTTGTATGTGATACAATCAGAAAAGTTTTGTCAATCCCAAGGATGCTAAAAGGTATGCTAGCTCCAGCGATCCTTTTAAGGACTGGAGTAAGCATCTCGGAGTTGGAATGTATGCTTTGATGATGATCAAAGATTTTGGGTTTGCACAAAGTTTATGAGAAACTTGTATTTCCAAAGAAGTGAGTGGGAGCACTATAGAATTTCTGATGAATATATGTTGTTGACATATTGATGATCAGAAATGATGTAGAATTTCTAGAAAGCATATAGGGTTATTTGAAAGGTGTTTTTCAATAGAAAACCTGGATTAAGCTACTTGAACATTGAGCGTCGAGATCTATAAGGATAGATCAAAATGCTTAATAATACTTTCAAATGAGCACATACCTTGACATGATCTTGAAGGTGTTCAAGATGGATCAGACAAAGAAGAAGTTCTTGCCTGAATTGTAAGGTACGAAGTTAAGACTTAAAGCTCGACCACGGCAGAATAGAGAGAAAGGACGAAGGTCGTCCCCTATGCTTAAGACGTAGGCTCTTCAGTATGCTATGCTGTGTACCGCACCTGAAGTGTGCCTTGCCATGAGTCAGTCAAGGGGTACAAGAGTGATCCAAGAATGGCTCACAGGACAGCGGTCAAAGTTATCCTTAGTAACTAGTGGACTAAGGAATTTTCTCGATTATGGAGGTGGTAAAAGAGTTCGTCGTAAAGGTTACGTCGATGCAAGCTTAACACCTATCCGGATAGCTCTGAGTAGAGAGACTGGATACATAAAATGGAGCAATGATTTAGAATAGCTCCAAGTAGAACAGTTATTTGGAATAGCTCCAAATAGAGCGTGGTAGCTGCATCTAGGAGATGACATAGAGATTTGTAAAGCACACACGAATCTGAAAGGTTCAGACCCGTTGACTAAAACCTCTCTCACAAGCAACATGATCAAACATAAAACTCATTGAGTGTTAATCACATAGTGATGTGAACTAGACTACTGACTCTAGTAAACTCTTGGGTGTTAGTCACATAGCGATGTGACCTGTGAGTGTTAATCACATGGCGATGTGAACTAGATTATTGACTCTAGTGCAAGTGGGAGACTGTTGAAAATATGCCCTAGAGGCAATAATAAAAGTATTATTATTATATTTCCTTGTTCATGATAATTGTCTTTTATTCATGCTATAACTGTATTATCCGGAAATCGTAATACACGTGTGAATACATAGACCACAATATGTCCCTAGTGAGCCTCTAGTTGACTAGCTCGTTGTGATCAACAGATAGTCATGGTTTCCTGGCTATGGACATTGGATGTCGTTGATAACGGGATCACATCATTAGGAGAATGATGTGATGGACAAGACCCAATCCTAAGCATAGCACAAAGATCGTGTAGTTCGTTTGCTAGAGCTTTGCCAATGTCAAGTATCTCTTCCTTTGACCATGAGATCGTGTAACTCCTGGATACCGTAGGAATGCTTTGGGTGTATCAAACGTCACAACGTAACTGGGTGACTATAAAGGTGCACTACAGGTATCTCCGAAAGTATCTATTGTTTTATACGGATCGAGACTGGGATTTGTCACTCCGTGTAAACGGAGAGGTATCTCTGGGCCCACTCGGTAGGACATCATCATATGCGCAATGTGACCAAGGAGTTGATCACGGGATGATGTGTTACGGAACGAGTAAAGTGACTTGCCGGTAACGAGATTGAACAAGGTATCGGTATACCGACGATCGAATCTCGGGCAAGTAAAATACCGCTAGACAAAGGGAATTGTATACGGGATTGATTAAGTCCTTGACATCGTGGTTCATCCGATGAGATCATCGTGGAACATGTGGGAGCCAACATGGGTATCCAGATCCCGCTGTTGGTTATTGACCGGAGAACGTCTCGGTCATGTCTGCATGTCTCCCGAACCCGTAGGGTCTACACACTTAAGGTTCGATGACGCTAGGGTTATAAAGGAAGCTTGTATGTGGTTACCGAATGTTGTTCGGAGTCCCGGATGAGATCCCGGACGTCACGAGGAGTTCCGGAATGGTCCGGAGGTAAAGATTTATATATAGGAAGTCCTATTTCGGCCATCGGGACAAGTTTCGGGGTCATCGGTATTGTACCGGGACCACCGGAAGGGTCCCGGGGGCCCACCGGGTGGGGCCACCTGCCCCGGGGGGCCACATGGGCTGTAGGGGGTGCGCCTTGGCCTACATGGGCCAAGGGCACCAGCCCCAAGAGGCCCATGCGCCTAGGGAACCCTAGAGGGAAGAGTCCTCGAGGGGGAAGGCACCTCCGAGGTGCCTTGGGGAGGATGGACTCCTCCCCCCTCTTGGCCGCACCCCTTTCTTGGAGTAGGGGGCAAGGCTGCGCCTCCCCCTTCTCCCCTGCCCCTATATATAGTGGAGGGGAGGGAGGGCATCCACACCTGAGCCCTTGGCGCCTCCCTCCCTCCCGTGACACCTCCTCCTCTCCCGTAGGAGCTTGGCGAAGCCCTGCAGGATTGCCACGCTCCTCCATCACCACCACGCCGTTGTGCTGCTGTTGGATGGAGTCTTCCTCAACCTCTCCCTCTCTCCTTGCTGGATCAAGGCGTGGGAGACATCGTCGAGCTGTACGTGTGTTGAACGCGGAGGTGCCGTCCGTTCGGCACTTGATCATCGGTGATTTGAATCACGACGAGTACGACTCCATCAACCCCGTTCACTTGAACGCTTCCGCTTAGCGATCTACAAGGGTATGTAGATGCACTCTCCTTCTACTCGTTGCTGGTCTCTCCATAGATAGATCTTGGTGTTACGTAGGAATTTTTTTGAATTTCTGCTACGTTCCCCAACAGATTTCACAACTTCTTGAAAACTCCCACAGTGGGGCAATGTTAATGAACCCCACAAATCTGAATATAAAGACTTTCTTGCTAGTATCACTGTGGGCGAATCTAGAGATATAGCACAAGCTACCATAGGGAGCATTCATTTTCCTGCTATACATTATTTTGCCCTCTTCATTGGTAGATGCATTAACGGTAAAGATGAAGCATGTCACATGTGTGTCCCTGATCTTTGTGTCCTCAAGAGTGCTGTATTAGGTAATAAAGACTACAACTTGGGGGCGATTGTTGCACGTAGGTTGCATAATAATGGTTTAGTTGGAGATTTATTTGGAGGGATTTATGCGACCCGTGTTGCTAATTATCTTGGTATACCTCCATGAGAGGGTGATATGGAGTTGCCTTCTGCTTATTTAGATTATGACGTTATGGTTAGGCATTGTTTTCTTGTGAGGAATGAACAATTCCTCCATTATAGTCTAATCTTTGACAGACGTCGCGCTGTCCATGTTACTCTCCCTGCTCCTTCCCTTTTTGATTGCCAGGCAAAACAAAGATATGTTGTCACCGCGGAGGAGGCAACCGAACACGAGAGGAGAGCACAGGCAGCTCGCCAACATGCCGCAACTCAGGAGGCATTGGCTGCTGCATCTCAGTACAACCCCAGTTATAACTTGGGATATCAGTCAGGCTATCCATGGCCATAGACCAACTTAGGCCAAAAGCCTAAGCTTGGGGGAATACGTATTTCTCACCGACATTACATTCATGTTCATACACTTATCTTAGTTGTCGGTGCTCATACGTTTTCATTGTATTATCCATGCTAGTTTATTTTCTTTTTCTAGCTTTCTTCTTGTGTGTTTGATAAACCTTAAGAAAAACAAAACAAAAAATTAGTTAGTTTAATTTCCAAGCTTGTAGTAGTAATTAAAAAGAAAAGTCCAAAAAGATTTCTCATTCTTCTTTTTACTTGTTGGGAGATTTCCTGTGTAAATAATTTTATTTCTTTTCTTTCCTTTGGGGGTCGAGAGGAGAAGACCATAATGAAAATGTTTAGTGGCTCTACTATGCATGATTGTTGATTTAACTTAGAGCCCATATTACTTTTTCTTCTCTCTTGAATTGAATGCTTGTAGATTCCAGCTTAGTCCAATGCACGTGCACTATTATTATTATATACACCATTCGGTCGTGCAAGTGAAAGGCAATAATGACGATATATGATGGACTGATTGAGATGAGAGAAGCTGGTATGAACTTGACCTCTCTTGTTTTTGTAAATATGATGAGTTCATCGTTCCTGATTCAGCCTAATATGAATAAACATGTTTGCAATGACAATTAGAGATCATAGTTTCTTATGCCATGCTCAATTAGCTAGGAGCTTATAATGGTTTACCTTGCGTGCCAACATGCTATTAAAATGGTTGTGATGTGGTATGATAGGATGGCATCCTCCTTTGAATGATTCGAGTGACTTGATTTGGCACATGTTCACGCATGTAGTTGAAACAAATCAACATAGCCTTCACGATATTTATGTTCATGGTGGATTATATCGTACTCATGCTTGCACTCGGTGTTGATTAATTTTAATGCATGTTCATGACTATTGTCGCTCTCTTAGTTGGTCGCTTCCCAGTCTTTTACTAGCCTTCACATGTACTAAGCGGGAATACTGCGTGTGCATCCAAACTCCATAAACCCCAAAGTTATTCCATATGAGTCCACCATACCTTCCTATATGCGGTATTTACCTGCCGTTCCAAGTAAATTTGTATATGCCAACCTCCAAACCTTCAAATGAAATTCCGTTTTGTATGCTCGAGCAGCTCATGTTTCAACTAGGGATGTCTGTATCTTGCATGCTAGGTGGGTTATTCTCAAGAGGAGTGGACGCTGCTCCTCATTCACGAGAAAATGGCTGGTAACCGGGATGCCCAGTCCCATGATAAAAAAGATCAAAGCAAATCGAAATAATTAAACATAACTCCCCCAAGGTTGTTGCTAGTTGGAGGCACTCGTTGTTTTGAGAAAGCCATGGATTGATGCTTGTTGTTGGTGGGGGGGGGGGTATAAACTTTACAATTCTATTTGGGAACCACCTATAATGTATGTAGCATGGAAGATATCGAGATCTCATAGTTGTTGCGTTAACAGTGAAAGTATACTGCCCAAAATATTATTCATCTCTATTTTAAAATCGAGCTCGGGCACCTCTACAAATCCCTGCTTCCCTCTGTGAAGGGCCTCAATTTACTTTTATGTTGAGTCATCACCTTCTTATTAAAAAGCACCCGCTGGAGAGCACACTGTCATTTGCATGCATTACTATTAGTTTATATTGGGTATGACTTGACTGGATCTCTTTTACCATGAATTACAATGTTTAGTCAGTCCTTGATCTTTACAGGTGCTCTGCATTTATGTTTTGCGGTCTCAGAAAGGGCTAGCGAGATACCATCTTGTTATATCATATTGATTGTTCTGAGAAAGTGTTGTCATCCGAGATTTATTATCATTGCTCGCTAGTTGATTATTGTGAATATGGTTAGTTCATAATCTTTGCTTGAAACTTGAATGCTTGCTTTACATATTTACAACAACAAGAGCAAACAGAGTTTGTAAAAGTTTTTCTTTATCACTTTCAGTTTATCAACTGAATTGCTTGAGGACAAGCAAAGGTTTAAGCTTGGGGGAGTTGATACGTCTCCAACGTATCTACTTTTCCAAACACTTTTGCCCCTGTTTTGGACTCTAACTTGCATGATTTAAATGAAACTAACTCGGACTGACGCTGTTTTCAGCAGAACAGCCATGGTGTTATTTATTGTGCAGAAAACAAAAGTTCTCCGAATGACCTAAAAATCCACGAAGATAACTTTTCGAAAATACAAAAAATACTGGCGAAAGAATCAAGGACAGGGGGCCCACACCCTGTCCACGAGGGTGGGGGCGCTCCCCCTCCCCCTGGGTGCACCCCCTTGTCTCGTGGGCCCCCTGCTGCTCCACCGACCTCAACTCCAACTCTATATATTCCGTTTCGCAGAGAAAAAAATCAGAGAGAAAGTTTAATCGCATTTTACGATACGGAGCCGCCGCCAAGCCCTAATCTCTCTCGGGAGGTCTGATCTGGAGTCCGTTCGGGGCTCCGGGGAGGGGGATTCGTCGCTGTCGTCATCATCGACCATCCTCCATCACCAATTTCATGATGCTCACCATCGTGCGTGAGTAATTCCATCGTAGGCTTGCTGGACGGTGATGGGTTGGATGAGATTTACCATGTAATCAAGTTAGTTTTGTTAGGGTTTGATCCCTAGTATCCACTATGTTCTGAGATTGATGTTGCTATGACTTTGCTATGCTTAATGCTTGTCACTAGGGCCCGAGTGCCATGATTTCAGATCTAAACCTATTATGTTTTCATGAATATATGTGAGTTCTTGATCCTATCTTGCAAGTCTATAGTCACCTATTATGTGTTATGATCCGACAACCCCGAAGTGACAATAATCGGGATACTTCTCGGTGATGACCGTAGTTTGAGAAGTTCATGTATTCACTAAGTGCTAATGCTTTGGTCCGGTACTCTATTAAAAGGAGGCCTTAATATCCCTTAGTTTCCATTAGGATAGGACAAAATGTCATGCAAGTTCTTTTCCATAAGCATGTATGACTATATTCGGAATACATGCGTACATTACATTGATGAATTGGAGCTAGTTCTGTGTCATCCTATGTTATAATGGTTACATGATGAACCGCATCCGACATAATTATCCATCACCGATCCATTGCCTAGGAGCTTTTCACATATTGTGTTTTGCTTATTTACTTTTCCGTTGCTACTGTTACAATTACTACAAAACTGCTATCGTTACTTCTACCACTGCTACCGTTACTATCATACTACTTTGCTACTAAGTACTTTGCTATAGATACTAAGTTATCTAGGTGTGGTTGAATTGACAACTCAACTGCTAATACTTGAGAATATTCTTTGGCTCCCCTTGTGTCGAATCAATAAATTTGGGTTGAATACTCTACCCTTGAAAACGGTTGCGATCCCCTATACTTGTGGGTTATCACGGTGTCATCTCAACGGATTTTGAGGGTGCCCTGTTTAACGTGAATGCAGTTGTCTCTAATGCATAACCCCAAAACGATAGTGGTAAATCGGTAAGAGACATCATAGATCGCACCATGTCTAATAAAGTGCGGTTGCGACGTTCGGACACACCATTGCGTTGTTGTGTTCCAGGTGGCGTGAGCTGTGAAACTATTCCACATTGTTTTAAATGAAGGCCAAACTCGTAACTCAAATATTCACCTCCACGATCAAATCGAAGAAACTTTATTTTCTTGTTACGATGATTCTCCACTTCACTATGAAATTCTTTGAACTTTTCAAATGTTTCAGACTTGTGTTTCATTAAGTAAATATACCCATATCTACTTAAATCATCTGTGAAGGTCAAACTAATGATACCCGCCACGAGCCTCAACACTCATCGAACCGCATACATCGGTGTGTATTATTTCCAATAAGTCATGAGCTCGTTCCATTGTTCCGGAGAATGGAGTTTGAGTCATCTTGCCCATAAGGCATGGTTCGCAAGTATCAAATGATTCATAACCAAGTGATTCCAAAAGTCCATCTTTATGGAGTTTCTTCATGCGTTTACACCGGTATGACCCAAATGGCAGTGCCACAATTAAGTTCACTATCATTATCAACTTTGCATCTTTTGGCATCAATATTATGAATATGTGTATCACCACGATCAAGATTCAATAGAAATAGAGCACTCTTCAAGGGTGCATGACCATAAAAGATATTACTCATATAAATAGAACAACCATTATTCTCTGATTTAAATGAATAATCGTCTCGCACTAAACAAGATCCAGATATAATGTGCATGCTCAACGCTGGCACCAAATAACAATTATTCAGGTCTAAAACTAATCCCAAAGGTAGATGTAGAGGTAGTGTCGTGGAATTGTCATGGCAGATGTCCTAGTGTGAGGACTTAGTCGTGGAGCCGTCGAAACTAGTTTAGCTTAAAGGGGTTAAATGGAACAAAGGACACAGGGAGTTTATACTGGTTCATCCCCTTGCGGTGAAGGTAAAGGCCTAATCCAGTTTGACGTGGTATTGCTTATGTTTCCATTACTACGGAGTGAATCCGCTTGACCTAGCTTTTGATCTCTTGCTTCATGCCCTAAACCACCGCCAGGTCGTCCCTTTATATACATAGGTTGACGCCCAACGGCTCACGGAGTCCCGGCCAGCTCATAAACAACGTGTCTGGCTCAGTGACTAATTATACTTGCCTTACAATATAAGTCATACACATATGGCGGTTTACCCCTATGGGCCTTAAGTCGCCTTATGGCTTTGGTCCCTTAGCAAGTCTGCTTCATGAACCGCCATCTTCAACATCTTCATGGGCTTTGTATTGATGAACCGCCATTGGTATAACCCGGCCCCTCCTGGGCGGGTCATACCCAATAGTCATATCCCCAACATCAGGCTCCAGGTTGATTTGAACTTGTTCATGTCAATCTTCAACACTTAAAAAAATCCTTCTTCCTTTATTCTTGCGAGATCTTATAACCCGCCATGATGTCACCTCCTGCGATTATGGTAATCCGCCGTGACGTCACCTGTTATTAATATTACACAAAGCCCAAATCTTAATAAACCTTTTCTTCTAATTAAACTCCAAAAATCGAGGCGTTTGTGCCATCACATATCTATTTTCTGGTCTCCTCAATTCCCGCGCATGCCACTTATCCTTCCAGCCTTATAAATAGGGCTAGGGATCCCTGTCACTTTCCCCCCTTGCCTCTTCGTCTGTCTTCAACCTCTCTCTCGCGACGCATCTGCACCTCTGCACACCGCTGCCGCCGACCTCATCGACTTCCTCAACCTTGGCCGCTGCATCGACCTAAACGGGACCAGAGAACTGCGGTGCTTCTCCGTTGCTCAGCAGATCCGGTAAGCTCCTTATCTTCTCCACCATAGATCTCCATTAGGGTTTCTGAAGTTCTTATGAGTTCATCATCGTTCTTCATCACACCTCTGTTTAATCCTCACTTTGATCCAAAAATGGCCTTTAAAATATGCAGAATCTATTTCTATCCTTTCTCTTAATCACTAAACATGCCTCCTAGATGCAGAAATCTCGCCAATACATTAGCTCTTCTGCTGCTGCAATACTAGGTTTTTATTTTATTTTATTTTCTGAACAGCGTTAGATCTGACATTGCCTGCCCCAACCTGTGAAACCTGTTTATCCAATACTTAGCAGAATTTTTCTCTTGATAGATCTTAAATATCAGTATTGTCATGGTGGCTTACATCACCAGTTATAACTAGTCATATATCATTAGGCCCCATTTAATCTGCCAATATAAATATATGTGCAGCATTCATCTCCGACTTAACAAATCAACTTAAACCGGCAATATTTCTTTTAGGCTTTTCCTTTACGATGCCGAAGATAGTTACCTCATGCAATTGGGTTCCTTCTATTGTCACCGAAAATACACTCAAGGACTTTGTCAAACTTGGACTTTTACCAGCAAAAGATGTCATGCATTGGCGCTCTCCCAAGCCAAATGAGAAAAAAAAACTCTGCCGCAGGATGGTGAGATCATTGTTTTTATTGATCATATGAACCGAGGCTTCTCACCACCTGAATCCAAGTTTTCCCGAGATGTTCTGCACTTCTTTTAACTGCATCCTCAAGACATCGGACCCAACTCCATGTCAAACATCTGTAATTTTCAAGTATTCTGTGAAGTATACCTTCAAGAGGAGCCCAGTGTTTAACTCTTTGGGGAATATTTTTATCTGAACCGGCAGAAGGAATTTACCAATGGCCGCAGCTTAGAACTTGGCGGGGTCTCAATTCAACGGAGAAGAGATGCTATCTTCCCCTATGCTCACCTGCCAAGTCACCCCAAAGATTGGAACCATACATGGTTTTATTGTAAAGACACCTCTCCGGTTGACGAGAATCCACTACCGGGTTATCGTGTCCAGCGGCTCGATCCAAAAGATCATCTTCCCGAACGGCTTACCACTACTGAACGTGCAAAGCTTGCACCCACTATTGCAAAGGTCAAGGCCGTGCTGGCAAATGGGTTAACCGGAGTTGACTTGGTTCGGTGCTAGGTTTCCTAGCGAATCATACCCTTGAGCCGCCGATCCGGCTTAATGTGCACTTATACGGGTGGTGCAAAAGATCTATTGCACCACAGCTCCGTGAGTTTAACTGATAATGCAGTGAATGAAATGACAAAGACCCTTCTGAATGAGTTCCTGGAAGACTGCAGCAAAGTGGGACTGAACCCTTTCTACAAACTTAACCCGCCACTAGATGTGAGTCTTTTAAATCGCTTATTTTACCTTATCATTCAAATGTTCTATTAACTCAACTTTGATGACTTTCACAGGCTAAATCCTATTTTTGGAATAAAGAATATGACCATGAAGCTGCCAAGAAAGCAAGGGCCAAAGCGAAAGCCGCCAAGAGAGCTGCCAAGAAGAATAAGAAGAAATTAAGCGCTTCCAAGATGTTTGAACTGGATGACAACCCAGAGTCGGAGGTAGCCCTTGATTCTCTTGGCTCCTTTTTCAACTATCTCATTGACACTGATTATCATCAGGATGACACGGGGGCCATTCAAGCGGTCGAAGAAGAGGTAACTATTATTTCCTCTGACTCAGCGCCTTTGCCAAGACAGAAAATTCGACGGGTAACCCGGAAAGTAAGCTTTTCACACCCTTAGCTCATTTGGATCCTCGCCTTCTTTTGAAGCAACAGCAGTATGAGAACTGTCGACAAACTCGGACCAGCGGAGGTGAAGAGTTATCCTCCGGCTTACCATATACTCCAGCTCCACGGAAACGTCAAAACAAGGTCCTTCCAAATTTAAACTCTTTGTATCCTCTGGCGGGTCTCATTCGCCAGCCACTTAATTCTTCCGATTCAAACTATCATAGGCTTCTCGCTCCTCTTCCGGTGACTCATCACAGACCCAGCTGCCGGCTTTCAAAACTGCTCCTGGGTAACAACAATTACTTATTATTTTCTTCCTCCTTGGGCTCTTATATTTGTACTGACCTCTCATAACCCATGCAGTGGAAAGGCAAAACTAGCAAGAAAGCAAAGGTGATCAAGCCGGCTGAAGACCCCAAAGTCCATGAACCGGAGCAGTAAATTCCAACGTCTGACACCTCCGTGCAACAACTAGAAGAGGTTGTTCATGATGTTCCACCAGAAATTCCTGAACTTTCTAGTGACCAGAGAAACATCAATCCTTTGAACACTAAATCATCAAGCCCAATTAAACCTAGGAACACATATCGATGATGTTATGATCACTGGCATTGGCTTCAAAGAACCGGGAAAACCTAGTGTCTTGGCCAAGCACTCCGCCAAAGAAGAATTTATTGAAAAGTGAGAAGTGAGATTTGACATCGCCAACTATTCTCAATTGAGCATTAGTGAAGTACTCTCTGGTTATCTCAACCAACTACATACCAGTCGCGACCTTGAAGTTGATATGGTGAAGCAGATGCATAAAAAATATGAGGTATGAATTCCTGCTTTAACAAGTTATGCATATCATGTCAGCCCCCAAGTCTACTGTGTATGATAGGATTGAATATGCTGTAGACTTAGAATAACCATGAGTATAAATAGCATCTTTGGTAGAATCCTTCAAATTCCGGCTTTCACCATCCGAGTTAAACTGGGTCTTTAACAATTAACATTGTATCCGTAGCCCCCAAGGGCCGGTTTAATCAGCATGAATGAATGGTACTATTCACCATTGTTTATAAATGAAAGCTTACTTATGTAGCCCCCATGAGCCGGCTGTGGTTGTTTACGGCACAATCAGGTCATCATAAAGTAGTAATGAAACACGAGCAATATGCATTAGCCCCCAAGTGCCAAGTGCTCTTGCTTGCAAAGTGCTTGGGACTTGTTCATATGTGCCTTTGTATGAAGAATTTTTCTGTACCCATTAGCCCCCAAGTGTTGAGCGTTGTTGCTTGCAAAAGGCTTGGTACTTTATTTCGGTAACCCAAATATGAACATGATTTCAAATCTGTGCATATATAGGACACCACTGCTCAACTTCAATCGCAATTGGCTGATGTGAAAACCTGACTGGAGCACCAAGAATCTAAGACCCGGAAAGCCGACTCAAAATTCAAATTTAGTCTGGATGAAACAGAAAAACTGAAGACCAGTTTTGATGCTGAAAGAACAGCCTGGGCTGAAGAGAAAACTGCTCTGACGCAGCGGGCTGAAAAAGCAGAAGCTGCTCTTCAAGAGGTGACCACTGAGCTTACCGGTTTAAAACACCGTATATCCCAGATGGTGTCTGCTATCTTTGGTATGTATCGTTGCTAGCATCATAACCGAGTCTTACCTTTCATGTCATAAACTATCTCTGATCAATCAGCAATTGTTACATAGGTCCTAGAAGCAACAATCTTGGTCAAGAGATGCTTGTGAAGCTCAAAGCCGTATATACACTCATTGAACAGCTATATACTGGAGCTCAGCGCATGCTGGCCACGATTTCTCCAACTAACCAAGCGTCCACTCTATTGAGTGACGTCTTGAAAAAACTTTTTGTTCTGCCTGCTAGGATTGAAGCGATAAAATGGTCATCTGCAAGAGCCAGTGCCGTGAAAGCATTAAGCCGGGCTAAAGCATGGAAAGCGGAGCTAGACTTGGCCGAGCTAGCTACTGGGTATCCAATCTTGAAACAAGATGGCACGCCCTTTGACAAGAAAGACTTTGCTGCCTGCGTGAAGGAAATACGTCCCCTGGCCAATCTGATATCTGATGAGACGGATATTTCAAAATATCAACCGACTTAGGATATGGAGAATCAGAAGATGCCCATGCCGGCTTATAAAGTGATGGATCTGATCCCTCCATTTCATAAGAATACTTTCGCCCCTGAAGTTGATCCATCCGAACTTATAGATGATGAAGCTGAATTTGAAGCCTTGTGTGGCATCGATTGGTCATCACCAAACTTCTAGACAACAGAGGAGGATGAAGAATCGGAGAAGGATGATCCAGAAGCTTCAAGCCATCAAGGCCAAGAAGATTGATTGGCTGGGAGGTTCATATATTTGATCTTCTGAAAACACTTGTTCACTTTGGCTCACTGAGTCATGTAATAGGCTAGTGAAACTTTGATCTATCGTGCTGTCGTGCATGTTTTGTTTTGTGCAACACTGTTGATCTGCCAGTTGAAAAACCACCACTTTATGCTTATGATAGAGTCCACCAGATTTAGCATTATCCTACACACAAACAGATCACAAGTGCCTTGGCGGTTTACCACAGGGCGGGTCATAATACCCCATATAAAACCACTGGTGACTAAAACAGTTCATGACCAGGGCCGGTTTAAACATAACCATATGTAATCATAACAAAAATATCATACCTGTGATATTTGATCACACTGTCGGCTTATCATACCAGTGCAGTAAGGGTAACAACCCAAAAGATTGAGCATATAATGCCCTGTTTAATTGTTATATTCTGTCGGCTTACAACGCCGTATGCATCAAGGGGTAATATACCAAAACTTAGAGCACAATGCTTCCAAGTATTTAATATCATCATATACTGGTGACTTATAGTCCAAGGCTAGGCCGGGTTATCAAAAAAACCACGGATATACTCAAAGATGACCGATAGAAATTAAAGCTACATGGCCTGAATCGGTTTTTAAACCATATGTCAATATGGTACAAAGATGAACCCAAAAATGTTTGAATAGAAAATAAGAAAGCAGAAAAACAAGGCTTTCATAGGCCACCAAGTCTAAATCTCAACTGCTTTCAAAGGGCCGCATAGCCACTGAGTTAAACCATCATGCAAACCTTATAAGTCGGACCTCACATGACCAATCATCATTTTAACTTTGACAAGTTCAGGGTCTTATATAAGATTGACTATCAAAGGTACGGCAGGTCATTCTAGTCAACCTGGGCGGAGTGGCAGACTTAAAAAGGCAGGATAACCTCGGTTTTTAGGTGAATACACCTGGCTTCCAAACCTGGCTTTTAAGCCTATTACCAGGGTCATAAAAACTCTTGTCCATTGAACAAAGAGCCCCCAAGTAACATTTTGTGAAGGGCATACAAGTCGGATCATGAGAGTAATCAAGGCCCTGCTCATCAAGCAGGTCGCCCCCAAATGATATCAAAGTAGGGTACCTATGTTTGAGTTGTACTTTGCAACAGACACTCTTTGGTCCCTTTATCCTGGGTAGCAAGCCCCCAAGTGTTTTGTAAGCATGGCGTATAAGCTGGATCAAAGGGTAATCATAGCTTCACTCAATGAACAGGAAGCCCCCCTGTGACCATATGAAGTGTCAATAAAGACTCATTATTATCATAAATGAAACGATAGAGGCCCTGCTTTATCAGGGATGCCGGCTTTATTATATTCATCATAATATATACATTGTCAAAATATGTACATCATAAGAGTCGGTGGCTCAGGTGTAATAAGGCCGAAGATGAGCAATATTCCATGGCCGGCGGGTCTCCTCCTTCGACGTGCATGAGTCCTTATGGCCTCGAGCATCAATAAGGTAGTATGACCCATTGTTCAGATTCTTGCTGACCACAAAGGGCCCTTCCCAAGGTGGGGATAGCTTGTGCATGTCAGACTGATCTTGGATAAGCCGGAGCACCAAGTCGCCTTCTTGAAAGGTTCTCGTTTTAACCCGATGGCTGTGATAACGACGTAAATCTTGCTGGTAAATCACCGAACGAGCCTCCGCGAGGTCACACTCCTCATCTAACATGTCAGGACCCCAACTCGATGTCACATCGATCTAGCTTGTAGCACCTCATATCACTTTGCGGCCTCACGCACGGTATCCCCACGGGTGTCGCCTTACCTTTGCCCGGGACCGTTTGCGCCTTTTGGCTCACGTATATGATAGTGTCACTAGCATCCATATGATAAGGAGCCCGGGCTGACATGACTAGTCGTAAACCCAAAGTGGTACAGACTTACAGGGACAGGCATTCATGACCCAGCCTCGAACGTGTCGATCAACAGCAAGTGGGTCCGGGCTGTAGCACTGGGCTAGCAGGACTCCGGTAAACCGGGCTGTAGCGGGCTAACAGGACTCCGGTACTCAATGCGTGACATTTCCCCGAAGGGACAGACACCGGAACGAGGAAGGACACATGCCGGCCAGCCTAAGTGTTCCAGAGCAGTAGCAAGCTACCATGGCTCAGCGGTAACACTAGGAGACATTTCCCGGTAAGAGAGGCTACTAAAGATAAACAACTAGATAGTCAGATCCCACACATACCAAGCATTTCAAACATACACACAATATGCTCGATATGTGCAAATACAACGAAGCATCACAACATGACTCTATGACACAAGTACTTTATTTAAGGCTCAGAGAGCCATACATAACATACACAAAGGTACGGGTCACACGACCCAGCATTCAAGTCATACAGTCATACAAACCAGCAGCGGAAGTAACTTGTCTGAGTACAGACAACTAGTAAAATAAAAGAGGCTTGGAAAGCCTAGCTATACTACGTGGTCCTTCACAAGCTCAGGATCACCACCTGGGCCTTAGCCTACTCATTGATGTCAACGTCTACGTAGAACCCATCAGAAGGGGTTGCAGCGTCTTCTGTAAAATGTAAATTATAGCAACATGAGTACAAAGGTACTCAGCAAGACTTACATCAAATCCTACATACATGCATATTATCAAGAAGGGTTGGTGGAGTTATTGCAGCAAGCCAGCTTTGACTCTTGGCTAGGCTAACCTACGAGACTTCAACTTGAAATGGTTTTGCGTACACGAGTCCACTACTCACCACTTCAATACACTACGAGGATCCGCCTCCGTCTTCCTACGGAAGAGCCATCCTCGACACTCACACTTATCTTGAGGCTTTTAGTAGTTTCCATTTACTTGTCTATGAACTGTATAGGCAACCAAGTAGTCCTTTACCGCGGACGCGGCTATTCGAATAGATCATGATAACCCTGCAGGGGTGTACTTCTTCATACATGTTTCCACCACTTAGCGTCTGCACACGACATGTGCTCGGCAGACTTCAAGCGAAAGCCGACGTGGGTGTAGACCACGACCTACCTAAACACCTAAGCCTCTAGTCCAGGTTTATCGCCTATCCAGGTTCCATCCGCAGGGAGTCCGGCCGAGGTTTCCCATACGGCCCCGAACGATGTGAACAGGGTTCCCGAGATACCTAACGGGTATTCGGTACACCGTGGCACGTACCTACCGCATCACAGCCCACCCCTATGATCAGCGCTGTCCATGGCCTCCAGTAGGCTACAAACACCAGAAACTACTTGCAACTCTTGGACAGAGAACTAGGGTGAATAAGAAGTCGAGCGGGGTCATATTTCAGGGCCCAATGCATGGTAGTAGCTGTATCTTAAATCACACATACAGATCTCAGTGCTTAAGGTCGGCTTCAATGAAACAACCCACCATGTACTCCTACATGGCCTCTCATCGATACCTTTACCAAATCGTGTTCACCACACCACTCCCATTACCGACATAATCATTTCACTCTAGCCCATCACCCAGATGAACCAGACCTGACACGACTCTAAGCATAGCAGACATAGCAAGGTAGGAACAACACATCCATAGGGCTCAATCAACTCCTACACATGCTAGTGGGTTTCATCTAGTTACTGTGGCAATGATAGGTCATGCAGAGGAAATGGGTTCAACTACCGTAGCACACAGCAGTTTGAAACGCGTTGTCTTAATGCAGTAAAAGAGAGTAGGAGCAAGAAGATGGGATTGTATCGATATGATCAAATGGTTGGTTGCTTGCCTGATGGTTCGATGCACTGATACGGTTCTTCGTTAGGGTAATCACGATACTCCTCGGAGGCAGAACCTGTCGCAAAGGACACCGATACACAACCATCACCAAACAATGTGCAACAGTATGATGCATGCATGAAACATAGCAATATGAGTGTGTTGGGCTAATGCAACTAAGACCCGAAGGGTTTGGACCAATTTGAATCAAAGATTCAAATTTTAGACCCAAACATGGCCCTTTAAAGTGTTTTTCCTTGTTCTGCATTAAACATCAGGTTAACTTGTTTAATCATGCATGAAAATAGTACAGATGGATAGATTGGATTTTTCTGATCATTTTTCATATATAATTTGTCTGATTTGGAGTTACAGAATAAAAGTTATGAATTTTTGAAGTTTAAATTATATTCTGGAATTTCCTATATTAGATTAATTCCAGAAAATCAATTATTGCGTCAGCCTGATGTCAGTGTGACGCCAGCAGGTCAACGGAACACGTCCGGGTCAAACCTGACAGTGGGTCCCGCATGTCAGGGTGATTAATTTAATTAAAGTTTAATTAAACTAAACCTGTTTAATTAACAGGGCTGGGCCCCACCTGTCATTGACTCAGGGGAGTCAACCAGGGCCCACCCGTGGTCAAACCTGGTCGGCTGCACCGGCGTTTAGCCGCCGGCGAGCCCGACGCGGCGGCGGAAGTGATTTTTGCCGTTCCGGCAACCAAACGAGCCGCGGAGGGTACCGGAGCGGAGCTGAGGTCGAGTCGCAGCTCTTGGTGGAGTCCGTTGGGGTCGGGGTGGCCGGAGTTGGCGCCGGCGACGACTTTGGCGGCCACCGGAGTTCGGCCAAAGTCGAACTTGTCGCTAGGGGGATCGGTGAGGTGCGGGGAGGGCACGGTTGGGCCTAACGCAGCGTAGTGAGTGCGTTGGACACCGCGGGTTGGCCGGAGGATGGCCGGGGGCACGTCGGCGACGAGATCCGCGGCGGTGCGTGCGTGTGATCTTCGTGCGGTGGCTGCACGGCTCGGAAAAGAGGGAGAGAGGGTCGGAGGGGTAGCTAGGCTCACAGCGCTCCCGTAGAGGCCACCGGCGAGGTCGGGGACGAGCTGAGGCGGCGACGGCGTTGAAGGGGATCTCCGGCGACGGCGAGCTCGGGCGAGGTCGGTGCAGTGGTCTCGGGCCGCACGAGCACACGGGGCTCGGCTAGCTCGATGAAGTGGACGGCGGCGGAGCTCCTGGACACAGTGGCACGGCGTGGGGTTGACGGAGGGCGTGGCTACGGCGAGGGGGTGGCGGCGATGGCGTCGGCCATGGCGTGGGAGAGCGAGGGGGAGGAGCTGGAGAGAGGAGGGGGTGTCTGGGGGGTTCAGAGGAGAGAGGGAGGGCGATTCACGGCGTTAGCCGGGCGAGGGAGGCGGCGAGGCGGCGAGCAGGTGCGTGGCACCCATGCGGTGCTCGCCGTCGAGCACCTGCCTGCCTGCCTGGCCGGCAAGCAGCTCGCTGGCGCGGTGCTGGGCTGGGCCGACAGGTGGGCCGGGTGCTGGGCGCCAGGTAAGCTTTTTCCATTTTCTTTCTGTTTTCTGTTTTTTAATACTTCTGCAACTTTGTTGAATTAAATAAAATACTTAGGCTACACCTAAAATCACCAAACTACTCCTGGTCCATAGTTGGATTATTTCCAACATGAAACATTTTAGTTTGGAGATATTTGAGCATTTAAATATTTTATATAATTTTAAATGCCCAAATTCAAATATTTATGATTTAATTCAAAAACCCTAGGATGGCCTAGGAAAATGTGCACCACTTTTGGCAGAGGTTCTGAACCAAGACAAAAATGATGGGCATTTTAGAAGGGCATTTCAGGTTCATTGAAAATTATTTTTAGTAACCCTAGTTGGTTTCAGAGGGGACTGGGGGTTCTGTCATCCCCATTTCAAGTTTCTGATGAAAGAGTAAACATGATGCAACACTCTAATGCATGGCTAACTAGGATGTGACATAACAGGTCAAGTGCATCCTGACGTGCTTTTTCATTGTCAGCTTCAACATAAGCCGCCACATGGGGCGAGTCGTCACGGATGTTACTAGGGAGAACCGCCTCTACTCTGTAAACCATGAAGAAAGGTGTGTAACCCGTAGATCTGTTGGGGGTAGTATTGACCATAACACGAAGGGTAACTCCTCCACCCAACAACCCGGCATCCTCTGCAAAGGAACCATAAGCCGGGGCTTGATGCCTCTCAAAATTTATTGATTGGCTCTCTCAGCTTGACCATTGGATTGGGGGTGAGCCACTGATGGTACATCAAGTCGAATATTCTCACGTTGACAAAACTCTTTCATAGCTCCCTTGGACAGATTAGTGCCATTATCAGTTATATTACTGTGGGGAAAACCAAAGCGGAAAATCACCTTTTTAATGAACTGAACTGTTGTTGCCATGTCACACTTACTGACCAGCTCTGCCTCGACCCACTTTGTGAATTTGTCAACTGCCACCAAAAGATGGGTCTTTTTATCCTTGGACCTTTTGAAAGGTCCAACCATATCAAGCCCCCAGACTGCAAATGGCCAAGTAATTGGAATCATCCTCCATTCTTGAGCCGGCACGTGAGCTCATCGTGAAAATTTCTAACAACCATCACATTTACTGACCAAATCTTCTGCATCAGCATGAGCCGTCAGCCAATAAAATCCATGACGAAAAGCTTTAGCCACGAGAGACTTAGAGCCGGCATGATGACCACAATCTCCTTCATGAATCTCGTGAAGAATTTCACGGCCCTCTTCAGGAGAAATGCAACGTTGAAACGCCCCAGTAACACTGCAATGGTGTAACTCTCCGTTGACAATTGTCATCGACTTAGACCGCCGGGTTATCTGTCTGGCCAAGGTTTCATCCTCAGGTAACTCACCCCGGGTCATATAAGCCAAATATGGAACTGTCCAATTAGGAAAGCATGAAGAGCCACTACCAATTGCGCCTTCGGGTCAGGAATAGCAAGATCTTCTTCTATGGGCAATTTGACTGAAGAGCTATGCAGAATACCGAGGAAAGTGTTAGGTGGAACCGGCTTATGTTGGGAACCTAACCGGCTCAAAGCATCAGCTGCCTCATTCTTCCTGCAATCAACATGTTCAACTTGATAACCCTTGAAATAACCAGCAATAACATCAACCTCGCGACGATAAGCCGCCATGCATGGATCTTTAGAATCCCAAGTGCCTGAAACTTGCTGAGCCCCCAAATCTGTGTCGCCGAAACATCTCACGCGGCTTAAATTCATCTCCTTAGCCATCCGAAGACCATGGAGCAAGGCTTCATACTCAGTTGCATTGTTAGTACAAGGGGACATCAACCTTAAGACATAACAGAATTTATCACCTCATGGGGAAGCCAAGACAACTCCAGCCCCCGAGCCCTCCAATTGCCTAGACCCATCAAAATGAATTGTCGAATATGTGTTATCCGGCTTGTCCTCAGGCATCTGCAGCTTTGTCCAGTCATTGATGAAATCCACGAATGCTTGGGATTTGATGGCTGTGCGAGGCATATATTTCAAACCATGAGGTCCAAGCTCAATGGCCCACTTGGCTACTCTACCCGTGGCTTCTATGTTTTGAATAATATCCCCTAAAGGAGCAGAACTAACCATGAACACCCCATAGATAAGCTTTTGCCAGTGCGAATATCTCTGCTTGGACTCAATAAGCACTTCACCGATGTAGTAAACCGGTCGATGAACTGTATATTCATTGCATGCTTCCTTTCGTTCCACCACAATAGCTACGCTGACAGCCCAGGCATTAGCAGCCACATATAACAACAATGGCTCCTTATCAATAAGAGCAGCAAGGACTGGCGGCTCAGCCAGTTGTTTCTTCAAGGCTTCAAACACTTCATTAGCAGCATCACTCCAAACAAAATTATATGTCTTTTTCATCATCTGATACAGAGGGATAGCCTTCTCTCCCAGCCGGCTTATGAATTGGCTTAAGGCCACAGTACGACCCGCCAGACGATGAACATCATTGACAGACGCCGGCTTAGCGAGGGAAGTAATAGCCTTATTTTTTTCCGGGTTAGCTTCAATACCCCATTGAGAAACCAAAAAGCCCAAAAGCTTGCCTACTGGCACACCAAAAACACACTTGGTCGGGTTAAGCATCATCTTGTAGACCCGAAGATTTTCAAAGGTCTCCTTCAAATCATCTATCAAAGTTTCCTTCTTTCTGGATTTCACCACAATATCATCCACATAAGCATGAATTGCGCCCAATCTAATCATGAAGACAATTCTGCACACAGCGCTGGTAAGTCGCCTAGGCACTCTTGAGACCGAAAGGCATAGAAACATAGCAGAAGGCTCCAAAAGGAGTGACGAAAGATGTCTTCTCCTGGTCCTTAACTGCCATCTTGATCTGATGATAACCAGAATAAGCATCCAAAAAGCTCAAACGCTCACAACCCGCCGTAGCATCAATAATTTGATCAATACGAGGGAGAGTGATACATCTCCAACGTATCTATAATATTTGATTGTTCCATGCTATTATATTACCCCTTTTGGATGTTTATGGGCTTTATTTTACACATTTATATCATTTTTGGGACTAACCTACTAACCGGAGGCCCAGCCCATATTGCTGTTTTTTTTTGCCTATTTCAGTATTTCGAAGAAAAGGAATATCAAATGGAGTCCAAACGGAATGAAACCTTCGGGAGAGTGATTTTTGGAACGAACGTGATCCAGAGGACTTGGAGTGCAAGTCAAGAAGCAGCCGAGGCCCCCATAAGATAGGAGGCCGCCCCTCGCCCCCCCCCCTGTAGGGCGTGCTCCCTGTCTCGTGGGCCCCTCGGATGGCCAACAACGTACTTCTTCCTCCTATATATACCTACGTACCCCAAAAACATCCAGGGGCACCACGAAACACAATTTCCACCGCCGTAACCTTCTGTATCCGAGAGATCTCATCTTGGAGCCTTCGCCGGCACTCTGCCGGAGGGGGAATCGACCATGGAGGGCTTCTACAACAACATCCTTGCCCCTCCGATGAGTCGTGAGTAGTTTACCACAGACCTACGGGTCCATAGTTATTAGCTAGATGGCTTCTTCTCTCTTTTTGGATCTCAATACAATGTTCTCCCCCTCACTCGTGGAGATCTATTCGATGCAAACTCTTTTTGCGTTGTGTTTGTTGAGATCCGATGAATTGTGGGTTTATGATCAAGTTTATGTATGAATAATATTTGAATCTTCTCTGAATTCTTTTATGTATGATTGAGTTATCTTTGCAAGTCTCTTTGAATTATCAGTTTGGTTTGGCCTACTAGATTGATCTTTCTTGCCATGGGAGAAGTGCTTAGCTTTGGGTTCAATCCTGCAGTGTCCTTACCCAGTGACAGAAAGGGTTGGAAGGCACGTATTGTATTGTTTTCATCGAGGATAACAAGATGGGGTTTATATCATATTGCTTGAGTTTATCCCTCTACATCATGTCATCTTGCTTAATGTGTAACTCTGTTCTTATGAACTTAATACTCTAGATGTAGGCAGGAGTCGGTCGATGTGTGGAGTAATAGTAGTAGATGCAGGAAGGAGTCGGTCTACTTGTTATGGACGTGATGCCTATATACATGATCATGCCTAGATAATCTCATAACTATGCACTTTTCTATTAATTGCTCGACAGTAATTTGTTCACCCACCATAATACTTATGCTATCTTGAGAGAAGCCTCTAGTGAAACCTATGGGCCCTGGGTCTATCTCTTATCATATTTGCTTTCAATCTACTTTTATTTGCATCTTTACCTTTTGCATCTATATTATAAAATACCAAAAATATATTTATCTTATCATACTATCTTTATTAGATCTCACTTTTGCAAGTGGCCATGAAGAGATTGACAACCCCTTTATTGCGTTGGTTGCGAGTTCTCAGTTTGTTTGTGTAGGTGCGTGGGACTTTTGAGGAGCCTCCTACTGGATTGATACCTTGGTTCTCAAAAACTGAGGGAAATACTTACGCTACTATTGCTGCATCACCCTCTCCTCTTTGAGGAAAACCAACGCAAGCTCAAGACATAGCAAGAAGGATTTCTGGCGCCGTTGCCGGGGAGGTCTTCGCTCAAGTCAACATACCAAGTACCCATCACAAACCCATCTCCCTCGTATTTACATTATTTGCCATTTGCCTCTCGTTTTCCTCTCCCCCCACTTCACCCTTGCCATTTTATTCGCCCTCTCTTTCCCAATCTCCTCCTCTCTTTTCGCTTGCCTTTTTCTATTTGCTTGTGTGCTTGTTTGACCTTATGTCTTCACCTAAAGGTCCTGACCACCTTCTCAGAAGGATGGATGAGATTGAATCAAATATTAGAAGCTTTATGAATTTGCAGTTTGAGTATAATAATTTCTTTAGAAAAGAGCTTAAGGAACAAAAGGGTTTTTTGGGGTTTATGAACAAAGAGCTTGATGATATGAATAAAGAATTCTATGGTGTTAATGCTCAAATTACCCGTCTTGAAAATGCTATAGCCAAAATTTCTGATAAGCAAGCCACCTTAGTCAATAAGATGGCCGCTAAACCAGAAAAGTTAGATGAAAATAATGATGAGGATCTTAAAGTTATTGATGCGTCTCCTATTAGATCTATGTTTTGCAATATGAATTTTGATGATTATGGGACTGATGATGAATCAACTTTGCCTAGAAGGCGTCCCAAGAATTCGGAGTCTTTAGATCTTGATGCTAAATTTGGTAAAAGTGAGATTGGAGAGTCCTCAACTTCTAATAACATTGAACCTACTATCTCGGATTTCAAGGAATTTGATTATCATAATTGCTCTTTAAAAGGTTGTATTTCCTTGTTGCAATCCGTTGTTAATTCTCCTCATGCTTATAGTCAAAATAAAGCTTTTACCAAACATATCGTTGATGCCCTGATGCAATCTTATGATGAAAAACTTAATTTGGAAGTTTCTATACCTAGAAAGCTTAATGATGAGTGGGAACCTACTATAAAGATTAGAATTAAAGATTATGAGTGTTTTGCTTTGTGTGATTTGGGTGCTAGTGTTTCCACGATTCCGAAAACTTTATGTGATATTCTAGGTTTCTATGATCTTGATGACTGCTCTTTAAATTTGCACCTTGCAGATTCCACCATTAAAAAGCCAATGGGAAGGATCAATGATGTTCTTATTGTTGCAAATAGAAATTTGGTGCCCGTGGATTTTATCGTTCTTGATATAGATTGCAATCTTTCTTGTCCTATTATTCTTGGTAGACCTTTCCTTAGAACGATTGGTGCGATTATTGATATGAAGGAAGGGAATATTAGATTCCAATTTCCATTAAAGAAAGGCATGGAGCACTTTCCAATAAAGAAATTCAAATTACCTTATGAATCTATCATGCGTGCTACTTATGAATTTAGTGCCAAAGATGGCACTCGTTAGATCTATCTTCACTTTTATGCCTAGCTAGGGGCGTTAAACGATAGCGCTAGTTGGGAGGCAACCCAATTTTCTTTATGTTTTTTGTTTTTGCTCCTGTTTAGTAATAAATATTGCATCTACCTTCTATTTAGATGTGTTTTTATCTTTTATTTAGTGTTTGTGCCAAGTAGAACCTATAGGATAACCTACGATGATAGTTGATTTGATTCTGCTGAAAAACAGAAACTTTGCGCGCACGAATATAATTTTGTTAAATCACACGAACGTGATTTTGCGTTGATTCTTTTTGCTTCTGTTCAGTAAACAAATTTTACAGGACTTCCTATTTTGGTAGGATTTTTAGAGTTCCAGAAGTTTGCGTTAGTTACAGATTGCTACAGACTGTTCTGTTTTTGACAGATTCTATTTTTCGTGTGTTGTTTGCTTATTTTAATGCATCTATGGCTAGTAAAATAGTTTATGAACCATAAATAAGTTGGAATACAGTAGGTTTAACACCAAAATAAATAAAGAATGAGTTCATTGCAGTACCTCATGTGGTGGTTTTGTTTTCTTTCACTAACGGAGCTTATAAGATTTCCTGTTGAGTTTTGTGTTGTGAAGTTTTCATGTTTTGGGTAAAGATTTTATGGACTATGAAATAAGGAGTGGCAAGAGCCTAAGCTTGGGGATGCCCATGGAACCCCAAGATATTCAAGAATAGCCTAAATCCTAAGCTTGGGGATGCCCCGGGAAGGCATCCCCTCTTTCGTCTTCGTTCATTGGTAACTTTACTTGGAGCTATATTTTTATTTGCCACATGATATGTGTTTTGCTTGGAGCGTCGTGTATTATATTAGTATTTGCTTTTTAGTTTACCACAATCATCCTTGCTGTACACACCTTTTGGGAGAAGCCTATTTGATTAGAATTTGCTAGAGTACTCTATGTGCTTCACTTATATCTTTTGAGCTTGATAGTTTTTGCTCTAGTGCTTCACTTATATCTCTTAGAGCACGGTGGTGTCTTAATTTTGAAGAAATTTCTAGTCTCTCATGACTCACTTATATATTTTTGAGAGTCTTTTAGAACAGCATGGTATTTGCTATGGTTACAAAGTTGGTCCTAGAATGATGAGCATCCAAGTTGGGTATAATAAAAACTATCATAGAAAAAGAATTGGATGCTATGATCAATTTGATGCTTGATAATTGTTTTGAGATATAAATGTAGTAATGTTAGGATCATGCTAGTGGGTAATTATGAAATTGAGAAATACTTTTGTTGAAGTTGGAAAGTCCCGTAGCATGCACGTATGGTAAAAGTTGTGTGACAAATTTGTTGCATGAGGTGCTCTTTTGATTGTCTTCCTTATGAGTGGCAGTCGGGGACGAGCGATGGTCTTTTCCTACCAATCTATCCCTCTTGGGGCATGTGTAGTAGTACTTTTCTTCGAGGGATAAGTAGACTGTTGCAATGAGTATATGAGTTCTTTTTTACTAATGTGAGTCCATGGATATATGCACACTCATCCTTTCACTTTGCTAGACTTTATTATTACCGCGCAACTTTCGCCAGCATCATAAACCCCTTATTTACCTTCCTCAAAACAGCCACCATACCTACCTATTATGGCATTTCCATAGCCAATCCGAGATATATTGCCATGCAACTTTCCACCGTTCCTTTATTATGACATGTTCCATCATCAGCATATTGCTCTTTGCATGATCATGTAGTAGACATCGTATTTGTGGCAAGGCCACTTTCATAATTTTCATACATGTCGCTCTTGATTCATTGCATATCCCGGTACACCGCCGGAGGCATTCATATAGAGTCATATCTTGTTCTAGCTTTTGAGTTGTAATTCTTGAGTTGTAAATCCATAAAAGTGTGATGATCTTCATTATTAGAGCATTGTCCTAGTGAGGAAAGGATGATGAAGGCTATGATTCCCCCACAAGTCGGGATGAGACTTCGGACTTTACAAAAAAATGAGAAAAGAAAGAAAAAAAGAGAAGGGCCAAAAAGAAAAAAAAAAGAAAGGCCAAAGAAAAAAAAGATAAAAAAGATTAAAAAGATTAAAAAAATGAGAGAAAAAGAGAGAAGGGACAATGCTACTATCTCTTTTTCCACACTTGTGCTTCAAAGTAGCACCATGATCTTCATGATAGAGAGTCTCATATGTTGTCACTTTCATATACTAGTGGGAATTTTCCATTATAGAACTTGGCTTGTATATTCCAATGATGGGCTTCCTCAAAATGCCCTAGGTCTTCATGAGCAAGCAAGTTGGATGCAGACCCACTTAGTTTCTTTTGTTGAGCTTTCATATATTTATAGCTCTAGTGCATCCGTTGCATGGCAATCCCTACTCACTCACATTGATATCTATTAATGGGCATCTCCATATAGACCGTTAATACGCCTAGTTGATGTGATACTATCTTCTTCCTTTTTGTCCTCACAACCACCACCATATACCACCATAGTGCTATATCCATGGCTTGCGCTCATGTATTGCGTAAGAGTTGAAAAAGCTGAAGCGCGTTAAAAAGTATGAAATAATTGCTCGGCTCGTCATCGGGGTTGTGCATGGTGAGAGTATTTTGTGTAATGAAAATGAAGCATGGCCTAACTATATGCTTTTGTAGGGATAAGCTTTCTTTGGCTATGTTATTTTGATAGGACATGATTATTTGTTAGCATGCTTTGAAGCATTATTATTTTTATGTTTTATAAGCTTTTATTTTGAATCATTTGGATCTGAACATTCATGCCACAATAGAGAATTACATTGAGAATTATGCTAGGTAGCATTCCACATAAAAAATTTCTTTTTTATCATTTACCTACTCGAGGACGAGCAGGAATTAAGCTTGGGGATGCTTGATACGTCTCCAACATATCTATAATTTTTGATTGTTCCATGCTATTACATAACCCCTTTTGGATGTTTATGGGCTTTATTTTACACATTTATATCATTTTTGGGACTAACCTACTAACCGGAGGCCCAGCCCGTATTGCTGTTTTTTTGCCTATTTCAGTATTTCGAAGAAAAGGAATATCAAACAGAGTCCAAATGGAATGAAACCTTCGGGAGCGTGATTTTTGGAACGAACGTGATCCAGAGGACTTGGAGTGCAAGTCAAGAAGCAGCCGAGGCCCCCACGAGATAGGAGCCCCCCTGTAGGGCGCGCCCCCTGTCTCGTGGGCCTCTCGGGCGGCCACCGACGTACTTCTTCCTCCTATATATACCTACGTACCCCGAAAACATCCAGGGGCACCACTAAACACAATTTCCACCGCCGTACCTTCTGTATCCGCGAGATCTCATCTTGGAGCCTTCGCCGGCACTCTGCCGGAGGGGGAATCGACCATGGAGGGCTTCTACATCAACATCCTTGCCCCTCTAATGAGTTGTGAGTAGTTTACCACAGACCTACGGGTCCATAGTTATTAGCTAGATGGCTTCTTCTCTCTTTTTGGATCTCAATACAATGCTCTCCCCTTCTCCCGTGGAGATCTATTCGATGTAAACTCTTTTTGCGGTGTGTTTGTCGAGATCCGATGAATTGTGGGTTTATGATCAAGTTTATCTATGAATAATATTTGAATCTTCTCTGAATTCTTTTATGTATGATTGAGTTATCTTTGCAAGTCTCTTCGAATTATTAGTTTGGTTTGGCCTACTAGATTGATCTTTCTTGCCATGGGAGAAGTGGTTAGCTTTGGGTTCAATCTTGCGGTGTCCTTACCCAGTGACAGAAAGGGTTGCAAGGCACGTATTGTATTGTTGCCATCGAGGATAACAAGATGGGGTTTATATCATATTGCTTGAGTTTATCCCTCTACATCATGTCATCTTGCTTAATGCGTTACTCTGTTCTTATGAACTTAATACTCTAGATGCAGGCAGGAGTCGGTCGATGTGTGGAGTAATAGTAGTAGATGCAGGCAGGAGTCGGTCTACTTGTTATGGATGTGATGCCTATATACATGATCATGCCTAGATAATCTCATAACTATGCGCTTTTCTATCAATTGCTCGACAGTAATTTGTTCACCCACCGTAATACTTATGCTATCTTGAGAGAAGCCTCTAGTGAAACCTATGGCCCCCGGGTCTATCTCTTATCATATTTTCTTTCAATCTACTTTTATTTGCATCTTTACCTTTTGCATCTATATTATAAAATACCAAAAATATATTTATCTTATCATACTATCTTTATTAGATCTCACTTTCGCAAGTGGCCATGAAGGGATTGACAACCCCTTTATTGCGTTGGTTGTGAGTTCTCAGTTTGTTTGTGTAGGTGCGTGGGACTTTTGAGGAGCCTCCTACTGGATTGATACCTTCGTTCTCAAAAACTGAGGGGAATACTTTAGCTACTATTATTGCATCACCCTCTCCTCTTCAAGGAAAACCAACGCAAGCTCAAGACATAGCAGAGAGCCAAAGGATCAGCCGGACAAGTCCACACACACATACGCCAAGTGCCATTCTTCTTAAGTACCAGCACTGGGTTAGCCAACCACTCAGGATCAAAGACTTCAACAATGAACCCAGCCGCCAAGAGTAGGGCCACTTCTTCACGAATGGCATTAGGCCTCTCCTCATTGAAGCGACGAAGGAATTGCTTGACTGGCTTAAACTTTGGATCAATACTAAGAGTGTGCTCAGCGAGTTCCCTCGGTACACCTGGCATATCAGAAGGTTTCCATGCAAAGATGTACCGGTTCTCACGGATGAACTAGATGAGCATGCTTTCCTATTTTGGATCCAGGTTAGCACTGATACTAAACTGCTTGGATGAATCGCTAGGAACGAAGTAAACTAGCTTAGTATCATCTGCCGACTTAAACTTCAATACTGGATCATGCTCTATAGTTGGCTCTTTCAAAGATGTCATATCCGTCGGGTCAACATTGTCTTTGTAGAACTTCAATTCCTTTTTTGCGCAAACGAACTCAGCATAAGCAGCATCACCTTCTTCACACTCCAAAGCTATTTTCCGGTTTCCATGCACTGTGATGGTCCCCTTGTAACCCGGCATCTTGAGCTGTAGATAAACATAACAAGGGCGTGCCATGAACTTGGCATAAGCCGGCCGTCCAAACAGAGCGTGATACGGGCTTTGAATCTTGACCACTTCAAAGGTTAGTGTCTCGGCCATGGAATCATGTTCATCCCCAAAGGCTACTTAAAAGTGATCTTGCCTACAAGAAACGCCGACTTACCAGGTACCACTCCATGGAAAATAGTATTGGATGTCTTAAGATTTTTGTCAGTTAACCCCATACGACAGAAAGTATCATAGTAAAGGATATTAATGCTACTACCTCCATCCATGAGTACCTTAGTGAACTTGTACCCTCCAACCTGAGGCGCCACCACCAAAGCCAAATGACCTGGATTATCAAGCCGGGGTGGGTGATCCTCTCGACTCCACACAATGGGCTGCTCAGACCATCGTAAGTAATGGGGGATCACCGGCTCAACGGCGTTCACAGCCCTTTTATGGAGCTTTTGATCCTGCTTGCATAGACTTGTGGTGAAGATGTGGTACTGCCCACTATTCAACTGCTTCAGATTATTCTGATAACCAGACTGCTGCTGCTGCTGAGCCCCCTGACCAGGTTGTTGGTGATAACCACCCTGATTGCCTTGATTGCCGCCCTGGAAACCGGAATTAGAACCACCACTACCATAACACGGACCATGAGAGCCGGAACCTGAGCCGCCGCCCGGCCCATGATTATTCTGGAATAGATCGGAATTTTTGTACTCCTTCATAATGAAGCAATCCTTCCAGAGGTGAGTGGATGACCTTTCCCGTGTACCATGCTTCAGGCACGGCTGATTCAACATCTGCTCAAGATTGAAACTTGACCCTCCAAACCGGGGAGGTGGCTTTCCCTTACGACGCTGACCATTATTCCGCGTGTTGGTATTAGCCACAAAATCGAAACGATTATCAGCCTTGCACTTACCATTGCCCCCTGATTCGCCGGGTTATGATGCTGCCCCTTGGTGTTACCACTCTTCTTTTCCCTTTCCCGGCTTTTCTTCGTCAGACTCGGGGTCCTTGGTACCATCAGAGTCGGCATACTTAACCAGAGCTGCCATCAGCTCCCCCATGTCATTGCAGTGGCGCTTGAGCCGCCCTAGCTTCTGTTTAAGGGGCATAAAACAGCAATTCTTCTCTAACATCAAGACTGTTGAGCCGACATTGATGCGATCTGATGAGTGCAGGATAGTTGAGACCCGGTGCACCCAATGGGTTGTTGATTCGCCCTCTTCTTGGACACAGGCGTCCAAATCCACAATTGACATAGGCTGCTTGCATATATCTTTAAAATTCTGAATAAATCGGGCTTTTAACTCGCCCATGAACCAATGGAGTTGGCAGGTAACCCCTTCAACCAAGTACGGGCCGTCCCATCCAACATCATGGTGAAATACTTAGCAGATGCAACATCACTAACATCCAGCAGTTCCATGGCCATCTCATAACTCCCAACCCATGCTTCAGGGGGTAAGTCAGCTGTGTAGTTAGGCACCTTGCGAGGACCCTTGAAATCCTTAGGCAAACGCTCATTACGTAGAGCCAGAACTAAACATGGCACACCCAAAGTTCTGAAGGTCACGCCTGTCTCCACCGAAGTTGTCAGATGAGCCAGAGAATGTTGACGAGCCACGTATTGAGCCGCCAGCTCAGCCTCCCGACGCGCTCTACCCTGATCCACCACATTCTGAGCATTAGCTCCACCGCGCGCCAGGTCATGTCCATGGGGCGGGTTGCGGTATCATCCACTTCTTTACACAGCCGGCTCATCAATATGTCTGCTATAACTTTTGCTTGGACGTGGCGTGGAGTGGATACGGTCCCGACTATATGAATAACCCACCTGTTGAGCCACAGCCGTCTAGAGCAGTTCCCCGGCTCGTCGTATTTCCATCGCTGCCAATCATTCGCCTTCAACCGGTAGAGCCGCCAGCTGTGTCGCCGCAGCAATCATGTTATCCAAAGGATTAGAATAATGACCTGGTGGTGTCTGTACATATTGAGGCGGAGTAGTATTCAGATGGGGCAGCTCCGTCGTGCGCGGCTGAGCTGGCGCTCCAGCCCCAGGTGCTTCAACCCGATTTATCTCTGGTTGGTTACTGGTCCCTGCTCCAGGCGTGTTAAAGAGGTTTCTTGCCTCGTAAACTGAAGGTAAACGAGTCTGATGCCTCCTACTCATGACTTCATTTGAAGCATTATGATCCATCATGAGCCGGTAAGACTCTGACTGAATCCGCTGTGCCTGAGCGTCTAAAGCAGCCCGCTCCATAGCCATCCTGACGTTCTCTGCGTTCAGCTCCTCCTTTGCCTGCGCTATCTCATCACGCAATTTTGCAACCTCCGCATTGTGCTGAACTTGATTTGCCGGGTTAACCCCCACTATTAACAATGTTGTCAGATTATCCAGCAAGTCGGTCAAGGCCTGAGGCAGCAGGCGCATAGGGCCTGCTGCCCCGGCTGCTGTTTCCATTGTTGACCCAGAGATCATTGTTGCCACAATCGAAGAATTCTGCATTGGCTGTGTACCGGCCATGAAAATCGCGACCCTATTTGGCAGCTCATAGGGGTCCGGAATATTGTCACCATCGGAATAGCCCCCAAGCCGGCCATCTTGCAGTTGGTACAGTGAATCTGTTTAACCAGAGGACGAGTCACCATCATAGTAGACGACCATCTCAGCACCAGACACAGATCTATCCTCAGATTCCGCCCCGTGGATGAATGCCACAAAGGCACACTTCACGGCAGGCTGAACTCGGGTGAGTTGTGCATGCTGAGCCGTCTCGATGATGTCGGTGCACATGTCCAGCTGAGGGCCCGGTTCACCGATCTTGCTGATGAAGACGTGGATTCCGCCGAAGGGGACCCGGTACCCGTACTCAATTGAGCCGGCCTCGGGGGCCCAGCCTGCATCGTCGATGTAGAGCTTGCCGTGACGACTCTTGGTCATCCGGCCCATAGTGTATCCCTCGATCCCTTCGAAGCTGCCCTTCAAGAACTCAAAACCACCATGCACTGGCCCCATGGTGGGCGCCAACTTTCGTGGAATTGTCACCGCAGATGTCTTAGTGTGAGGACTTAGTCGTGGAGCCATCGCAACTAGGTTAGCTTAAAGGGGTTAAACGAAACAAAGGACGTAGGGAGTTTATACTGGTTCGGCCCCTTGCGGTGAAGGTAAAGGCCTAATCCAGTTTGAGGTGGTATTGCTTATGTTTCGATTACTAGGGAGCGAATCCGCTTCACCTAGCTTTCGATCTCTTGTTTCTTGCCCTAAACCACCGGCGGGTCGTCCCTTTATATACACAAGTTGACGCCCAATGGCTCACGGAGTCTCGGCCGGCTCATAAACAACGTGCCCAGCTCAGTGACTAATTATACTTGCCTTACATTATAAGTCATACACATATGGTGGTTTACCCCTATGGGCCTTAAGTCGCCTTTGGGCTTTGGGCCCTTAGCAAGTCTGCTTCATGAACTGACATCTTCAACATCTTCATGGGCTTTGTATTGATGAACCGCCATTGGTATAACCCGGCCCCTCCTGGGCGGGTCGTACCCAATAGTCATATCCCCAACAGGTAGCGTGCCGACGGCGATCACATCGACCTTGGAACCATTCCCGACGCGCATCGTCACCTCGTCCTTAGCCAATCTTCGTTTAATCTGTAGTCCCTATTTCGAGTTACAAATATGAGCAACGGAACCGGTATCAAGTACCCAACCACTACTACGAGAATTAGTAATGTACACATAATTAACATGTATATCAAATATACCTTTGTTCACTTTGTCATCCTTCTTATCCGCCAAATACTTGGGGCGGTTCCGCTTCCAGTGACCGGTACCTTTGTAGTAGAAGCATTCAGTTTCAAGCTTGGGTCTAGCTTTGGGTTTCTTCCCGGGAGTGACAACTTTCTTGTCAAACTTCTTGAAGTTCCCCTTCTTTTTACCCTTGCCTTTCTTCTTGAAACTAGTGGTCTTGTTAACCATCAACACTTGATGCTCCTTCTTGATTTCTACCTCCGCGGCCTTTAGCATTGCGAAGAGCTCGAGAATAGTCTTTTCCATCCCTTGCATATTGTAGTTCATCATGAAGCCTTTATAGCTTGGTGGCAGTGATTGAAGAACTCTGTCGATGACACAATCATGTTGAAGATTAACTCCCAGTTGAGTCAAGTGATTATGGTACCCAGACATTATGAGTATGTGCTCACTAACAGAACTGTTCTCCTCCATCTTGCATCTCTCGAACTTGTTGGAGACTTTATTTCTCTCAACTCGGCCATTTTCTTGAAATATTAACTTCAACTCCTGGAACATCTCATATGGTCCATGATGTTCAAAACGTCTTTGAAGTCCCGATTCTAAACCGTAAAGCATGGCACACTGAACTAACGAGTAGTCATCAGATCGAGCTTGCCAGATGTTCACAACGTCAGCTTCTGCTCCTGCAACAGGCCTTTCGTCCAGCGGTGCATCAAGGACATAATTCTTCTGTGCAGCAATGAGGATAAACCTCAGATCACGGACTCAGTCCGCATCATTGCTACTATTATCATTCAACTTAGTTTCCTCTAGGAACATATAAAGAAACATAGGGGAGCTATAACACGAGCTATTGATCTACCACATAATTTGCAAATACTATCAGGACTAAGTTCATGATAAATTAAAGTTCAATTAATCATATTACTTAAGAACTCCCACTTAGATTGACATCCCTCAAGTCATCTAAATGATACGTGATCCAAATCAATTAAACAATGTCCGGTCATCACATGATATGGAGTAGTCATCAATGGTGAGCATCTCTATGTTGATCATATCTACTATATGATTCACGTTCGACCTTTTGGTCTCCAGTGTTCCGAGGCCATGTATGTACATGCTAGGCTCGTCAAGTTTAACCCAAGTATTCCGCATGTGCAAAACTGGCTTGCACCCGTTGTATTTGAACATAGAGCCTATCACACCCGATCATCATGTGGTGTCTCAGCATGAAGAACTTTTGCAACAATGCATACTCGGGGAGAACACTTATACCTTGAAATTTTAGTTTAAGGGATCATCTTATAATGCTACCGCCGTACTAAGAAAAATAAGATGCATAAAGATAAACATCACATGCAATCAAAATATGTCACATGATATGGCCATCATCATCTTGTGCTTTTGATCTCCATCACCAAAGCAACATCATGATCTCCATCGTCACCGGCTTGACACCTTGATCTCCATCGTAGCGTCGTGGTCTTCTCGCCAACTATTGCTTCTACGACTATTGCTACCACTTAGTGATAAAGTAAAGCACTTACATGGCGTTTGTATTTCATAAAATAAAGCTACAACCATAAGGCTCCTGCCAGTTGCCAATAACTTATACAAAACATGATCATCTCATACAACAACGTATATCATATCATGTCTTGACCATATCACATCACAACATGCCCTGCAAAAACAAATTAGCCGTCCTCTACTTTGTTGTTGCAAGTTTTACGTGGCTATTACGGGCTTCTAGCAAGAACCATACTTACCTACGGCACAAAAACCACAATGGTGATTTATCAAGTTTGATGTTTTAACCTTTACAAGGACCGGCCGCAGTCAAATTTGATTCAACTAAAGTTGGAGAAACAGACACCCGCTAGCCACCTTTATGCTAAACTAGTTGCATGTCTGTCGGTGGAACCGGTCTCATGAACGTGGTCATGTAAGGTTGGTCCGGGCTGCTTCATCCAACAATACCACCGAATCAAAATAAGACATTGGTGGTAAGCAGTATGATGATCACCGCCCACAACTCTTTGTGTTCTATTCATGCATACCATCTACGCATAGACCTGGCTCGGATGCCACTGTTGCGAAATGTAGCATGCAATTTCCAAAAAAAAATCCTACGCTCACGCAAGATCTATATAGGAGATGCATAGTAATGAGAGGGGGAGAGTGTGTCCACATACCCTCGTACACCAAAAGTGGAAGCGTTTACTTAACGTGGTTGATGTAGTCAAACGTCTTCTCGTTCCGACCTACCGAGTACCGAATGTACGGCACCTCCGACTTCTGCACACGTTCAGCGCGATGACGTCCCTCAAACTCTTGATCCAGCAAAGGGTCGAAGGAGTAGATGGTTTCCATCAGCACGGCGGCATGGTGACGGTGATGGTGATGTGATCCGTGCAGGGCTTCACCTAAGCACCGCGATAATATGACCGGAGGCGTAAACTTTGGAGGGGGGCGCCGCACATGGCTTGGAGTAATTGATGTGTCCCACAGGGGATCCGCCAGGTATATAAAGGAGGGAGGGAGAGGAGGCCGGCCTAGGCGCGCCCCAAGTGGGGGGGGGGTCCCACTTGGACTCCTAGTAGGATTCGGCCCCCCTTTCCTTCTACCGGAGGGGGAAAGGGAGAAGGAGAGGGAGTAGGAGAAGGAAAGGGGGTGGCGCCCCCTTCCCTAGTCCAATTCGGCCTCCTCCCTTGTGGGGGCGCACCAGCGCCTTATGTGCTGGTTAGCCTCCATACTATGGCCCATACGGCCCATATCTTTCCCCGGAGGGTTCCGGTAACCCCTCCGATACTCCGGTATGTACCCGATACACTTCGGAACCTTCCGGTGTCCGAATACTACCTTCCAATATATAAATCTTTACCTCTCGACCATTTCGAGACTCCTCGGCATGTCCGTGATCTCATCCGGGACTCCAAAAAACCGTTGGTCACCAAAACACATAACCCATATAATACATATCGTCATCGAACGTTAAGCGTGCGGTCCCTACGGGTTCGAAAACTATGTAGAGATGACCGAGACATCTCTCTGGTCAATAACCAATAGCGGAACCTGGATGCTCATATCCTGAAAGTGCAACTATCCCTGGGTGGTTTTGGTAATGATTAACAACATATAGCTCATTGAACTAATGCCATTACAAGATAAATATTTCAGGAAAGTTTGATGATTGGCATGGCATGGATAAGGAATGTGGACCCCTCAAAATGCAAAGGACAAAAGATTGGCTCAAGCTTCAAAGTCTAAGACTCTACATTTTCTATTTTAGTGATCCAAGATCACATTGAGTCTATAGGAAAGCCAATACTATTAAAAGGGGATGAGGTGTTGCTTAATGGCTTGCTTGCTCAAAATGCTTCGTGATATGCTCCAAAAGCCCTCAAGAACTTTCTCATATCCACATATGTCCGAAACCAAAATTCAAACTCGGCCCCACCGATTTGATCCATCCGGCGCCATCGAGTTCATTTGACATAGCCACTGCCAGAAACCCTAGTCTTTTCGGTCTCACCGATAGGGATCTCGGTCTCACCGAGATGGGGTTGAAAACTCTTTGTTTCCCTTCATAACGTTTCAGTCTAACTGAGATGAGCGATCGGTCCCACCAATTCTGCAATGCAAACTCTCTGTTTCCTTTTCATAACGCCTCGGTCCCCCGAGACAAGCAAATTGGTCCCATCGAGTTTGCCTGACCAACTCTTTGTTAGCTTATAACCAAAGTCGGTCCAACCGAGTTTGAGTAATTGGTCCAACCGAGATTACGTTATGCCCTAACCCTAATGATATCGGACCCACCGAGATGACATGTCGGTCCCACCGAAATTGCCTAACGGTCACATATGCACTGAATCAGTCCGGCCGAGTTTTCTGATTCGGTCCCACCGAGTTTGGTATAATGTGTGTAATGGTTAGATTTTGTGTGGAGGCTATATATACCCCTCCACCCTCTCCTCATTCGTGAGGGAAGCCATCAGATCATGCCTACACTTCCACTACTCATTTTAGAGAGCCACCTACTCATGTGTTGAGACCAAGATATTCCATTCCAACCATATGAATCTTGATCTCTAGCCTTCCCCAAGTTGCTTTCCACTCAAATCATCTTTCCACCAAATCCAATCCTATGAGAGTGAGTTGAGTGTTGGGGAGACTATCATTTGAAGCACAAGAGCAAGGAGTTCATCATCAACACACCATCTATTACCTTTTGGAGAGTGGTGTCTCCTAGATTGGTTAGGTGTCACTTGGGAGCCTCCGACAAGATTGTGGAGTGAACCAAGGAGTTTGCAAGGGCAAGGAGATCGCCTACTTCATGAAGATCTACCCTAGTGAGGCAAGTCCTTCATGGACGATGGCCATGGTGAGATAGACAAGGTTGCTTCTTCGTGGACCCTTCGTGGGTGGAGCCCTCCATGGACTCGCGCAGCCGTTACCCTTCGTGGGTTGTAGTCTCCATCAACGTGGATGTACGATAGCACCACCTATCAGAACCACGAAAAAAACATCCGTGTCTCCAATTGCGTTTGCACTCTCCAAACCCTTCCCTTTACATTCTTGCAAGTTGCATGCTTTACTTTCCGCTGCTCATATACTCTTTGCATGCTTGCTTGAATTGTGTTAAGATTGCTTGACTTGTGCTAAGTTGTTAAAATCTACCAAGAACTAAAATTGGGAAAAGGTTAAGTTTTTATTTGGTCAAGTAGTCTAATCACCCCCCTCTAGATATACTTTCGATCCTACAATTGGTATCAGAGCTTTGGTCTCCATTTGCCTTGATTTCCATAGCTTTTGGTGATCATAGCCTTGGTTTCACAACCTAGGAGAGTATGGCGTCTAGCGAGGGAAATTACCACCGTAGAGGTCCTTACTTTGATTGTACTAATTTTGCTAGTTGGAAGCATAAGATGAAAATGCATATTCTTGGACATAACCCCGCCGTTTGGGCTATTTTGTGTATTGGCTTGCAAGTTGAATTCCTCGATGGGAGGGAACCAAACTGTGAAGCTACCGCGGGAGAGTTGAAGATGCTGCAATACAACAATGAAGCTTGTGATATCCTTTTCAACGGATTGTGCCCCGAAGAATTCAACAAGATCAGCCTCCTTGAGAATGCAAACGAAATTTGGGATACTTTGATTGACATGCACGAAGGTACCGACTCCGTCAAGGAATCCAAATTGGATGTGCTTCAAAGTCAACTTGATAAGTTCAAAATGAAGGATGGTGAAGGTGTCACTGAAATGTACTCTAGGCTTGCTCTCATCACAAATGAGATTGCCGGCTTAGGAAGTGAAGAGATGACCGACAAATTCATCATCAAGAAGATCCTAAGAGCCTTGGATGGAAAATATGATACCGTGTGCACATTGATCCAAATGATGCCCAATTACAAAGATCTCAAGCCAACGGAAGTCATTGGAAGAATTGTTGCTCATGAGATGTCACTCAAGGATAAGGAAGAGCTTCACAACAAGTCAAGTGGTGCTTACAAAGCCTCATGTGATGCTCCTACATCATCAAGCGAGAAACAAACCTTCAATGAGGAATTGAGCTTAATGGTGAAAAACTTCAACAAGTTCTACAAGAGTAGAAGCAAAGAAAGAAGTTCCAAGTCAAGGTCCTACAATGACAAAAGATCTTCGAGTCATGAACGTAATTGCTACAATTGTGGAAGACCCAGACACTATTCCAATGAGTGTATGGCTCCTTACAAAAGGAGAGAAGATTCACCCAAAAGGAGAAGTAGAAGAGAAGAATCACCACCAAGAGAAAGGAGGGGTAGACACGATCATTATGAACGAAGAACATCCTGGAGAAGCAAGGATTTGGAAAGCAAGGACAAGTCATCAAAGAGCTACACAAAACGAAGACATCAAGCTCATGTTGGTGAATGGGTATCCGGCTCCGACTCCGACAATCACTCCGAGAGAAGCTATCACTCCGACTCCGATATACTCAAGATGAAGGTGTTGCCGGTCTAGCACTTGTGTCAACCAACTCCTACGACATATTTGACTCACCAAATGAAGGAATTGGAAGATGCTTCACGGCTAAAGGCACAAATCTATCACACCCCGAGTATGTTTATTTCAATACTGATGAAGATGACTTGTTATGTCAGAACCCCGATCCTAAGTCACACCGGTCTAGCATGTAACACATCATATCACTTTGCGGCCTCACGCACGGTATTCCCACGGGTGCCACCTTACCTGGCCCGGGATCGTTTGCGCCTTTTGGCTCACGTATATGATAGTGTCGCTAGCATCCATATGACAAAGAATCCGGGCTGACATGGCTAGTCGTGAACCCAAAGTGGCACTAATTTACAGGGACAGGCATCCATGACCCAGCATCGAACGTGTCCGTCATCAGCGAGTGAATCCAGGCTGTAGCACTGGGCTAGCAGGACTCCGGTGAACCGGGCTGTAGCGGGCTAACAGGACTCCGGTATTCATCGCATGACATTTCCCCGAAGGGACAGACACAGGAACGAAGAAGGACACATGCCGGCCAGCCTAAGTGTTTCGGAGCAGTAGCAAGCTACCATGGCTCAGTGGAAACACTAGGAGACATTTCCCGGTAAGAGAGGCTACTAAGGATAAACAACTAGATAGTCAGATCCCACACGTACCAAGCATTTCAATAACATACACACAATATGCTCGATATGTGCAATACAACATGGCATCACAAAATGACTCTACGACTCAAGCACTTTATTCAATAGGCTCCGAGGAGCGAGATATTACAATCATGGGTCTCATGACCCAACACTCAGAGCATACAAATCAAAGCACATGCGGAAGCTTAACATGTCTGAGTACAGACAACTATAAATGAAAAAGGCTGAGAAGCCTGACTATCTACCAAATCCTGCCAAGGGCACAAGATCGTAGCTGAGGTAACAAGCTAAACGTCGAAGTCCAAGCGGAACTACTAGTGAGACTGAAGTCTCTCTGCAAAAACATAAAATAGGCAAACGTGAGTACAAATGTACCCAGCAAGACTTACATCAGATCTATCTACATATGCATCATTTTCAACAAGGGGATGGTGGGGTTTAACTGCAGCAAGCCAGCTTTGACTCGGTGGCTAACCTGAACTACGACTGCAAGTAACTCTTTTGAGGTGGCGCACACGAGTCCACATATTCACCACATCAATACACCACTATGGATCCGCTCCCGTCTCCCTACGAGAACGCCATCCATAGCACTCACGCTTATCTTGCGTATTTTAGAGTATCCACTTTCACTTGTCTATGAACTATGCAAGGGGTCCAAGTTTCCATATCCGAGGAATCCGGCTATTCGAATAGATGATGTTAACCCTGCAGGGGTGTACTTCTTCACACACGCTTTCGCCACTTATCGCCCTGTACACGTCATGTATCTCGGCAACCTTCAAGCGGAAGCCGGGCGAGGGAGTCGGCCACGACCTGACTAACCGAACAAGTCTCTAGTCCAGGTTTATCGCCTATTCGGGTTCCATCCGCAAGGAGATCCGGCCGGGGTGTCGCTTACGGCCCCAAACGATGTGAGCAGGGTTCCCAAGCCCACCATCCGGGTGCCACTTGGTACACCGGGCCACTGTGCCTAGTCTGTCCCAAGCCCACCTGTACCGGGTGCCACTTGGTAGACTACTAACACTACCTACAAACACCAAAAACTAGTTGCAACTCCTGGACAGAGATCAAGTTGATTAATAAGTCGAGAGAGCTTGGAGCGCCTGGAGCCCAATGTGTGGTAGTAACTGATCATGGATCACAAACACAGAACTCAGTTCCTGAGGACGGTTGCAATGAGACAACCCACCATGTACTCCTACATGGCCTCTCACCGCTACCTTTACCAAATCGTGTTCACACACTTAGCTCACACACAGTAGGACATGTTCACACGCCTCTGATTCATCCCCAATGAATCAGACCTGACTCAACTCTAAGCAGTAGCAGGCATGACAAACAAGCATGAATGAGTAGGCACATCAAGGCTCAAACAACTCCTACTCATGCTAGTGGGTTTCATCTATTTACTGTGGCAATGACAGGTCATGCAAAGGATAAAGGGGTTCAGCTACCGCAGCAAGTAACAAATATGTCGTTGTTGTCCTAATGCAGTAAAAGAGAGCAGGAGCGAGAGAGTGGGATTTTATCGGAATGAACAAGGGGGTTTTGCTTGCCTGGCACTTCTGAAGATAATATAGCTCTTCGTCGGTGTCATCGATCACATCGCCGGTACACGTCTATCGAGAGGGGACAATTACCGGCAAACAAGGAAAAACACAATCAATGCAATGCGACAATATGATGCATGCTATGACATGGCAATATGAATGTGTTTTGGGCTAATGCACTTGGCTATGATTTAAATGAAGTTGGTTTGAATACAAGATTCAAATTCCAACTCCATATATGATTATTTAAATGCCCTTTATTTGTTTTGTCCAAAACAGTGGACAAACATTGTTCAAACATGCATGAAAATGGTACAGATGGATTCCTTGAATTTTTTTGATAATTTTTCATATATAAATTATTTAATTTGGAGTTACGGTTGAATTTCTATGAATTTTAGAAGTTTTAGGCATTTTCTGAAATTTCCTGAATTATAATAATTCCAGTAATTCATTATTGCATCAGTCTGACGTCGGCATGACGTCAGCAGGTCAACAGGGCTGGTCCGGGTCAAACCTGACGTGTGGGGTCCACACGTCAGTGACACGGGTTAGACAGAGGGGGTTAGTTTAGTTTAACTAAAGATTAGGGGCACTAGGGCCCACATGTCAGTGTCAGGGGGTTAGATTAGGTGGTGATTAGCTTAAGCTAATCACCTGATGGCGGGGTCCACATGTCATGGACCCAGGGGAGGTCAAACCCCTGGTCAACAGGGCCTAACCCGCCGGCGGTTCGTCGCCGGTGGCAACAGGCGCGGCGGAGGGCTCGGGCTCGCTCCTCCGGCGTCCAAATGGACGGAGGAGAGCGGCTACGGAGAGCTGGAGCTCACCCGCGCCCGTTTCAGCAAGCAGCAGCAGCTAGGGCGGCCGGAGACGATGGCCTCGAGCTCGGCAGCGGCGGCCGGAGCTCGGGCGTGCTCGGGATTGCGTTGGGGTGCACGGGGAGGACGGTGGTGGGGTGATACGTGCTACTGGGAGCGTGCTGAGCACGAAGGAGTGCCCGGACACGAGCTCCAGTGACTAGCGCGGCGGCGGCGACATTGCCGGCGGTGGTAAGCTCGCGGCTCCGGCGGATTTGATAGCTACGCGGTGCAAACGGGGCAGGGGAGAGAGGGGAATGATTCCGGTGCTCACGGTGAACTCGCAGAGCAGACTAGTGGGCTCGGGGATGGCTTGGTGACGGCGAATCGGACAGCGGCATCCGGCGGCCGTGGTCGGAGAAGAAGGCCGCAAACGTCGTCTTGGGGCCGTCCTGGCTCGTGTAGCTCGGAGAGGAGGGAGAGTAGGTGGCGGCGGCGCCTCTGAGAGCATCGGCGGGGCGAGGCAGTGGCTGTGGCCACAGCGGCAACGAATGGCGGCGGCGGGTGGGTTCGGTGGCTGCGTGCGAGAGAGAGAATAGAGGAGGGGGAAGAGCTCGAGGGAGTGAGAAGAACGAGGGGATGGCTCTGGGTGTCTCCGTGGCGTCGCGAGGACGTCGGGGAGGCTTCCACGGCGAAGCAGGAGGTGGAGGCCCGGGCATCGCCAGCGCTCGCCACCGAGCAGCTTCGGGGCGAGGGGGAGGAAGACGACAGAGAGGAGGAGGTGGGCTGGGCCGCTGGAGGAGCTGGGCCAGGTAAGTGGGCGCCAGGTAAGTCCTTCTGCTCTTTTTACTTTTCTTCTGTTTTGTTTTTTTTTCCAATTTATTTTGCCACTATTTTGAATTTAAAAAAAATTCAAACAATGCCAAAAACTCCTCTGAATATTTTTATTTTGCTAGATGGACTTTTCCAAAAGCTCATAAAATATTTCAGGGGTATTTGAAATTATATTTTAATTATATGAATATAATCCAAATTCAAATAGCTAATGATTTAAATTCAAAGTCCCAAAAATAAATCCTTAAAAATGTTCAATATTTTGGTTGGGACCAGAACCCTTGCCAAAAATTATCAAACATTTAAGAAGAACATTTTGGAACAATGAATGAGATTTTAGGGTTTTTGCCCTTCTTTTATTTAGGGTTTTGAGGCTTCCAAATTTCCTCAGTTCAAGTGTCAAAAATTTAAACATGATGCACAGATGGAAGCAAGCCTAGGTCAGGCCAGAACTAGGGATGTGATAACTCACCCCCACTAAACAAGAATCTCGACCCGAGATTCAAGTGTAGGGTAAGACGAAGGGGAAACGCAAACTAGTATAATCTTCATGATCCAGGGTGCACTTAAAATGAACGTTGATTTGAACACCATCTTTGTCTTGTCGTCTTGCTCTGAGAACTCCATCTAATCATGACAGCAAGAGGAAAAGGACAACTCCGGAAGAATCGATCGTCTCGAAGAGCAAACAACTCAGGATCAACTCATGGGATGAGACATTGCCACATCTCTCGAGCTGAGACACGAAGCATACATCTGAAGAAATGGAGTGAGACAGATGACGAGGGCTCGCTAGGTAGACAACAATTCCAGACTTAAGAATGTGGTGATCGGTTGTCAACGTAGCGAGGAGTTGAATTGCCATGATACCATAACGATGCACCTTAGGAACCGTGACTCGTAGATATATCCCCTTAAGTGGCAAAAAGAATTACTTTTGATTCCGAGACCATTGAAACTCTTTATGCCAGCCTAAGGCAATTCACAGCAATCGATTGGCGGGGGTCGGTAGAATGGCATACTCGAACTTGGAAGATGTGGACTACCTTGTTGAAGACAACGCAATGGATGATTTTTGCTTATCACCGGAAATGGAAGAGACCCATGGTAGAATGGCACATTGGCGGTGCAAGCTGGGAACAAAATGCAAATGCCGGGAATGATTCTGGTAACTGGGGAAGAACCCAACAATAGAGAGTGAATTCACTGTTTGAAAAGTTATAGCATTGCCGAGGAAACTGAGAGGAATCCCAGTTAGTGTCGATGATAACACCTAGCGCTTGTGCGTGCTCTCAAGAACTTGAGCATTTCCACAATCATCAAGGTTTTATCAACATCCGTGTCAAGGGTGCTGACAACACAACATACTACCATGATGGCTAATGATGGATGATGCAGATGCAAAGGAAGATAACACCTTCTCAGATTTCACCTTAGCGAGGCTAAGGAACAAAATCTGGATGATCGACCGAGAGACATTTAGCACTCCGCTTCTAATGTTCTCCTTGACGTGCTAGTGTATCCCATTCATAGATATGGTTTGATAACTAGAACATCAAGTAAAGGTCGGACTTCGGGAGCAATAGAATCCATAAGGAACAGTTTATGGAGGTAAATCCTACGAAATCCTTATGGGGAGGTGGCCAACTTCTTCAATCAAGATACTACAATAATAGGTCTTCCGGCTGGGTGCGTTGGCCATGACATCCACTTTACCGGTTATCGAGGGACCAGTATTATAGTTCTTGGGAAATGTTCCAACCATCATATCTGCCTGAGATTCAGATCTGGTTGGTGTCAGGATATTCCAGACTCATCGAGTCTAGGAAGAAAAATGAAAGTTTGCAACACAAATCGACGAAATGATGTTGCGAGATTCTCGGGAAATGAACTACGATAGCAAGCTCCAAAACATGAGCTGGTTCTGCTACAAACATGTGAACACATTGTCCCAGACAAGCATGCCCACATGGTAGTCTTACAATAAAACACTACCGAGTTCTGGTTGGGAACCATCATCGAGGATATCGAAGTCTTTACGCAAGTCCATGGATTAGATCCCAAGCATAGACTTCTTTTCCTTGAACAAGTCAATCAGTGGCTTGGTGTGCTAGGATATACATATGGAATGAAGATGATCAGTCTAATAGACCACAGGATTCTTCGCACATGCATGACTGACTTGGGACGATTCCAAAGGAGGTAAAAACATGCTTTCTCGAATTCACGGTGGCAACTTGCATCAGATGCACATGAACTGGAGGAAGTCACTTCTTTTCATCCAAACAAATGCTTCACGAACGGGGCATGAAGAAAATGCTTACACGAGTTTCCAACACTAGCTTAATGTTCAACAAAATCATGGAGGAGATAAGGATGTTGTCAATGGGCTCAACAACAATTCATCCGGGTTCCCTTTTAAAGGAATTCCATAGTTAAGTGAACACGGTGATAGCATTGGTCAGACCAAAAGATATAATGGTGTATGCTCGAGGAAAATCCACGAATAAGACAGCATTACGAACATCGTTGGTTCTGATTTGATTTGACGATAGCCCATACTCAATCAAAGGTTTGGGTAAGATAATAGATCCAACAACTGATCACAGGGTCCAATCGATGAAGATATCATCTTTCTTCAGCACACACTACACAAGAATATCCCTTTGGAACGAACTAAGTTAGGCAAGCTTTTATCTTCCAATTCTCCAAGTTGTTGTCTAGCTTAACCAACTAGCTCAGGGGTATCCAACACGGATTCTTGGAGAAATAGTGGTTTACAGGAATAAACCAACTTGATCACGAGATCAACATAGCGATCAGGCGACAACCTGGTGATACTTCCGAGAAGAAATTCGGAATATCATGAACCACCGATATGTTACTAGGCTCGAGAACAATCTTGCTTTTCAGGGCAAGATGATATGATCAAATGAGCGAGGACTTGACAAAATCCTAACTTATCAACCAAAGAGTGCACCAGGAAATAAGGACTAGGTAGCACGATCAATCTTAGAATGATGACTCAATAATCAGCACGCTAAGAAGGAGGTTGTTGTCCATTTAACTACCAAGCAACGGAGTTGCTAGCAGTATTGATTTCACACACCACGATTCACTTGTCGGCATTCCGGTTACAATAACACAGGAACCGAGGAATGAACAATGATGGCAAGAAGTATCACTGTACCAAGAGTTCATAGGATGGTGTGCAATTCCTACAATAATCCCGATATAAAAGACGGTAATACTCCAAGGTAGAACAGAACAAAAGCTGGATTAGCATTTTGATCTGCGAAGTACAATTACTTTGACCCAATCCTGGATATGGATGAGGTACTGGAGTTTGTTTCTCCTAGTCATTCTGAAATAGAATGGCTTAACAGACCACAAGAATAATAAGCATCGATAACACGGATGCACAATTACTCCTGACTATCAATTGATAGACGAAGGTCAGTATACAACTAAAGGGGGACAACTCAAAGGAACATAAGATTTTCTGAGTTGTGGATGCATAGATTAGTATGTCGAACCAAGTTCAACAAATTTCTTCCGGATAATCCATGCGGAAGGTAGAACTGGCAGAGTCACAATATAAAATGGAGAACCCATCGAGGGCACTCCTGTTGTGATCATTTGATCCAACAAACTTTTGCCATAAGTGGTTCATAGTATTTGGAAGAAGGAAATACCACGGACCTCGAGGACTAATGTAAAGGTTACTAATTACCTAAAAGAACTAGCAAACACTATCAACATGAGGTAAGTGGGGTGAATCTCGGGTTCAAAAACCCAGAAGTAGAATACCTACTACTAAGTAGCATCACGGGATGCTTTCGGGAATAAAGGCCAGAATCATCACACTAGGACACAAATCATGGCTAAATTACTAGATGATCCCCTGAGACACCTAGGGTCATAATAATAACTCCAACATAAATGTCGAGGCAATAGAGTACCTCAACTCACTGATTTGTGTGATTAATCTGACCAAAGACACATCGGAAACAGGAGGAAGGGATTTGCAAATGCATCCAACTATTTAGAAACCTGGGATGACTCGGACAGCATAACGGCTGTAAATGCTCAGAAAAGATTTGAGACATTCACAAAAATGGTGGCATAACCACTCGGAGCACAATATCAAAGTTTCGAGGTCAACAGTTAACATACAGAAGTCGTAGGAACTGAACTCAAGCTTAAAACCAACAATCTTATAAGTCTACGGATTAGTAACACGTGATCCTGATAGAAAGAAGAGATAGCCTAGTTCTTAATCCCCGTAGGAAAGATAAGATGACTCAGATCAGAAGGCCATAAGGTATAAGGAGTAAAAAGAGCCTTACGTTCCATCCCACAATCAATTCCCTTATATAACTAAAGAATTTCTAGACTCAACTTCGACCAGTTTGGCTTGGTAATCCTACAGGCAGTCAAGCTCTAATACCAACGCTGTCAGAACCCCGATCCTAAGTCACACCGATCTAGCATGTAACACATCATATCACTTTGCGGCCTCACGCACGGTATTCCCACGGGTTCCACCTTACCTGGCCCGGGACCGTTTGCGCCTTTTGGCTCACGTATATGATAGTGTCGCTAGCATCCATATGATAAAGAACCCGGGCTGACATGGCTAGTCGTGAACCCAAAGTGGCACTAACCTACAGGGACAGGCATCCATGACCCAGCATCGAACGTGTCGGTCATCAGCGAGTGAATCCAGGCTGTAGCACTGGGCTAGCAGGACTCCGGTGAACCGGGCTGTAGCGGGCTAACAGGACTCCGGTATTCATCGCGTGACATTTCCCCGAAGGGACAGACACAGGAACGAAGAAGGACACATGCCGGCCAGCCTAAGTGTTCCGGAGCAGTAGCAAGCTACCATGGCTCGGTGGAAACACTAGGAGACATTTCCCGGTAAGAGAGGCTACTAAAGATAAACAACTAGATAGTCAGATCCCACACATACCAAGCATTTCAATAACATACACACAATATGCTCGATATGTGCAATACAACATGGCATCACAAAATGACTCTACAACTCAAGTATTTATCAATAGGCTCCGAGGAGCGAGATATTACAAACATGGGTCTCATGACCCAACACTCAGAGCATACAAGTCAAAGCACATGCGGAAGCTAATATGTCTGAGTACAGACATCTATAAATGAAAAAGGCTGAGAAGCCTGACTATCTACCAGATCCTGCCGAGGGCACAAGATCGTAGCTGAGGTAACAAGCTAAACGTCGAAGTCCACGTGGAACTACTAGTGAGACTGAAGTCTCTCTGCAAAAACATAAAATAGGCAAACGTGAGTACAAATGTACCCAGCAAGACTTACATCAGATCTATCTACATATGCATCATTTTCAACAAGGGGATGGTGGGGTTTAACTGCAGCAAGCCAGCTTTGACTCGGTGGCTAACCTGAACTACGACTGCAAGTAACTCTTTTGAGGTGGCGCACACGAGTCCACATATTCACCACATCAATACACCACTATGGATCCGCTCCCGTCTCCCTACGAGAACGCCATCCATAGCACTCACGCTTATCTTGCGTATTTTAGAGTATCCACTTTCACTTGTCTATGAACTATGCAAGGGGTCCAAGTTTCCATATCCGAGGAATCCGGCTATTCGAATAGATGATGTTAACCCTGCAGGGGTGTACTTCTTCACACACGCTTTCGCCACTTATCGCCCTGTACACGTCATGTATCTCGGCAACCTTCAAGCGGAAGCCGGGCGAGGGAGTCGGCCACGACCTGACTAACCGAACAAGTCTCTAGTCCAGGTTTATCGCCTATTCGGGTTCCATCCGCAAGGAGATCCGGCCGGGGTGTCGCTTACGGCCCCAAACGATGTGAGCAGGGTTCCCAAGCCCACCATCCGGGTGCCACTTGGTACACCGGGCCACTGTGCCTAGTCTGTCCCAAGCCCACCTGTACCGGGTGCCACTTGGTAGACTACTAACACTACCTACAAACACCAGAAACTAGTTGCAACTCCTGGACAGAGATCAAGTTGATTAATAAGTCGAGAGAGCTTGGAGCGCCCGGAGCCCAATGTGTGGTAGTAACTGATCATGGATCACAAACACAGAACTCAGTTCCTGAGGACGGCTGCAATGAGACAACCCACCATGTACTCCTACATGGCCTCTCACCGCTACCTTTACCAAATCGTGTTCACACACTTAGCTCACACACAGTAGGACATGTTCACACGCCTCTGATTCATCCCCGATGAATCAGACCTGACTCAACTCTAAGCAGTAGCAGGCATGACAAACAAGCATGAATGAGTAGGCACATCAGGGCTCAAACAACTCCTACTCATGCTAGTGGGTTTCATCTATTTACTGTGGCAATGACAGGTCATGCAAAGGATAAAGGGGTTCAGCTACCGCAGCAAGTAACAAATATGTCGTTGTTGTCCTAATGCAGTAAAAGAGAGCAGGAGCGAGAGAGTGGGATTTTATCGGAATGAACAAGGGGGTTTTGCTTGCCTGGCACTTCTGAAGATAATATAGCTCTTCGTCGGTGTCATCGATCACATCGCCGGTACACGTCTATCGAGAGGGGACAATTACCGGCAAACAAGGAAAAACACAATCAATGCAATGCGACAATATGATGCATGCTATGACATGGCAATATGAATGTGTTTTGGGCTAATTCACTTGGCTATGATTTAAATGAAGTTGGTTTGAATACAAGATTCAAATTCCAACTCCATATATGATTATTTAAATGCCCTTTATTTGTTTTGTCCAAAACAGAGGACAAACATTCTTCGAACATGCATGAAAATGGTACAGATGGATTCCTTGAATTTTTCTGAGAATTTTTCATATATAAATTATTTAATTTGGAGTTACGGTTGAATTTCTATGAATTTTAGAAGTTTTAGGCATTTTCTGAAATTTCCTGAATTATAATAATTCCAGTAATTCATTATTGCGTCAGCCTGATGTAGGCATGACGTCAGCAGGTCAACAGGGCTGGTCCGGGTCAAACCTGACGTGTGGGGTCCACACGTCAGTGACACGGGTTAGATAGAGGGGGTTTGTTTAGTTTAACTAAAGATTAGGGGCACTAGGGCCCACATGTCAGTGTCAGGGGGTTAGATTAGGTGGTGATTAGCTTAAGCTAATCACCTGATGGTGGGGTCCACCTGTCATGGACCCAGGGGAGGTCAAACCCCTGGTCAATAGGGCCTAACCGCCGGCGGTTCGTCGCCGGTGGCAACAGGCGCGGCGGAGGGCTCAGGCTCGCTCCTCCGGCGTCCAAATGGACGGAGGAGAGCGGCTACGGAGAGTTGGAGCTCACCCGCGCCCGTTTCAGCAAGCAACAGCAGCTAGGGCGGCCGGAGACGATGGCCTCGAGCTCGGCAGCGGCGGCCGGAGCTCGGGCCTGCTCGGGATTGCGTTGGGGTGCACGGGGAGGACGGTGGTGGGGTGATACGTGCTACTGGGAGCGTGCTGAGCACGAAGGAGTGCCCGGACACGAGCTCCAGTGACTAGCGCGGCGGCGGCGACATCGCCGGCGGTGGTAAGCTCGCGGCTCCGGCGGATTTGATAGCTACGCGGTGCAAACGGGGCAGGGGAGAGAGGGGAAAGATTCCGGTGCTCACGGTGAACTCGCAGAGCAGACTAGTGGGCTCGGGGATGGCTTGGTGACGGCGAATCGGACGGCGGCATCCGGCGGCCGTGGTCGGAGAAGAAGGCCGCAAACGTCATCTTGGGGCCGTCCTGGCTCGTGTAGCTCGGAGAGGAGGGAGAGTAGGTGGCGGCGGCGCCTCTGAGAGCATCGGCGGGGCGAGGCAGTGGCTGTGGCCACAGCGGCAACGAACGGCGGCGGCGGGTGGGTTCAGTGGCTGCGTGCGAGAGAGAGAACAGAGGAGGGGGAAGAGCTCGAGGGAGTGAGAAGAACGAGGGGATGGCTCTGGGTGTCTCCGTGGCGTCGCGAGGACGTCGGGGAGGCTGCCACGGCGAAGCAGGAGGTGGAGGCCCGGGCATCGCCAGCGCTCGCCACCGAGCAGCTTCGGGGTGAGGGGGAGGAAGACGACAGAGAGGAGGAGGTGGGCTGGGCCGCTGGAGGAGCTGGGCCAGGTAAGTGGGCGCCAGGTAAGTCCTTCTGCTCTTTTTACTTTTCTTCTATTTTGTTTTTTTTCAATTTATTTTGCCACTGTTTTGAATTTAAAAAAAATTCAAACAATGCCAAAAACTCCTCTGAATATTTTTATTTTGCTAGATGGACTTTTGCAAAAGCTCATAAAATATTTCAGGGGTATTTGAAATTATATTCTAATTATATGAATATAATCCAAATTCAAATAGCTAATGATTTAAATTCAAAGTCCCAAAAATAAATCCTTAAAAATGTTCAATATTTTGGTTGGGACCAGAACCCTTGCCAAAAATTATCAAACATTTAAGAAGAACATTTTGGAACAATGAATGAGATTTTAGGGGTTTTGCCCTTCTTTTATTTAGGGTTTTGAGGCTTCCAAATTTCCTCAGTTCAAGTTTCAAAAATTTAAACATGATGCACAGATGGAAGCAAGCCTATGTCAGGCCAGAACTAGGGATGTGACATGTTAGGTGATGATGATTTACTTGTTGACAACTCTAGTGATGAATACTGGGATGAAACGTCAATTAATCATGCTAATCAAGATAAAACGAATGACAATGATAAGGAGAAGATTGAGCGCCTAACTAAAGAACTAAACACTCTTAAGTTAGCTCATGAAACTATCTTGGAAGATCATCGAGAACTTTTAAAGACTCATGATAAGTTACGCTTTGAAAAGCTCAACCTTGAGCAAGAGCATAAGTTTTTAAAGGCAATCAATGATGATCTTCACAACAAAAGTTCCTCTTACATTTCCAAGCATTTACTCTTATCTACTTACATGCCAGAAGTCAAGTCTTGTAACAAGAGCAAGAAATATTCTTCTTCTAGTAGTAACAATAATCATGCTAAATCCAATGTTGTTACTTCTAGTATTTCTCTTGATTCCACTAATGATTCTATTAGCCAAGTTACACTTGAGCAAGAAAATAGCTTGTTGAAGGGAATTATAGAGAAGGGTGTCTACAAGAGGCTTGCCGGGAGTAAGCAATTTGAGGAAATTGTACGCAAGCAAGGAAGGCACCGGAAGAATCAAGGTGTTGGTTTTGAATGAAAGTTCAATGCCAATGGAGTTGAGTGGGAAGAAGATCAATACCCCAAGACGAAGTTTTTTCATCAATAAGAGAACTATGATCCTACTTCTTTGCAAGGGACACAAGCTCAAGATGATCTTCCACCACAAGACCACAAGCAAAAAGGCAAGGACAAGCTTCAAGAGGAGATTGATGCATTTGAAGAAGCTCCCAAGGCCTTGGTCAAGTGGGTTCCCAAGACTACATCAAGTTCTACTTCATCAAGTTCCACTACTACCCCAAGGATTCCCATAAATATGATGTGGATCCCAATGAAGAAGAACTAGAGAGTTCATGAGGGTGACTCCGCCAATATTCTTCACTCATATCATTTTGGCAAGGACGAGTGCAATCAACTTCCACATCTTGCACTAGTTCAAGGGGTCACAAACCCTCTTGTTTGCAAGGCAAGGTACAAGGTAACCTAATGCTTTCATGGACATCATCTTGTGTGTGCATCACTCTATGTCTATGGATATCCTTGTTTGTTCCTTGTGGGACTAACCCGTGTAGGTATTCAAAGTGCAACTCACTCCATTGGATAGCTCTGAAAGATCTACATCAACATTGAGCATCCACATCTTCATCACCTACATGAAGTTATCATCGACAAAACCCAAGGTTAGTTCATCCCTCTTAGGGGGGATCTCACATCTAGGGGGAGCTTTACTCTAAAAGAATTGAGCTAAAGCAACTCAAATGGTGTGAACAAAACAATGCTTCATGTAAAAGTGGTAACCCCACTTGTACTTAAAGATGAGTATGACCTATGATCAAATGTTCTCATTTGACTTCTAATTCAATATACTCATATATAGATGACATAGTCATCACCAACTGTTTGATAGATGCTAGAATTGGTTGTGCATGCTTTGCCACATATTTCATTTGCCTTTTTATTGTGTGAGCATGTTGGCTGCATATTTTGCTCATTCGAGGACATCCACTTGTTGTTTTGGTTGTTTGGATCCTTCTCTTTTGCCAAGTGGATGGACAAGAATGCCTAAGAACCTTCTCTAGCTATCTATGATTTTCTTGTCTCAAACTCTATTCATGCTACATCACAAAGTTTGATCGAGTCAGATTCGAATCACTCTGTGTGAGGAGAACTCGGAGTCCCCGATTCGTCATACACTTAAACTTCCAAAACCTCTTTATGCATTTCGGTCTGACCGAGAAATCCATTTCAGTCAAACCGAGTTCACTAAGTTGATCTAGGTTTTCATCTCGGTGCAACCGATTTGAACACTTCGATCACATCGAGTTGCAGCAACCGCTTGCGATTCTGCAATCAAGGTGCCACTGAGTTGTTCCACTCGGTCACACCGACAGGTTCGGGATATAAATACCCACGGGTGAGACTTTGGAAATTTCTTCAAATCTACTCAGCATTCGCGTGTCCTGCTCTGCCTCCTCGGGTATCCGGATCGTCTCCTCACTGCCAACGACCTCCCGCTGTTGGGCTCTGACACCGTCGACAGATTCTGCTCCGCCATCATCACCGTAGCGAACACCCAGCGCTCTAGGGTATGTGTTCGACCCCATGTGCTATCTTTTTCACTCCGATTCCTAGCACAAGGACAATGCCGCACTTCTTGCCACGAATGAGATTAATGTATCCATTCATCTTCCTTAGGTCTAGATTGATTCGAAAATTTTAGGGTTAGCTCTCCGGAGAACTCATCTCGGACCGACCGAGTCGTAGAAATCAGTCTCACCGATTTGTCATAGGCCACTGCACTTGCGCTTTTCGGTCTGACCGAAACGTGCAAATCGGCGTGACCGAGTTCAGGATTTTGTGAAACCCTAGCAATCTCAGTGACACCGAGCTGTGACTCAGCCCATCCGAGTTCACTAGTTTTGGTTCCAAGTGTTGCTTCGGTATCACCGAGTTTGTCAATTTGGTAGCTCCGAGATCACTTCTGTAGAGAATTAAAACTAATCTTTTTGACTCAATTTGTTTTGCAAAACCACTCTACTTTGTGATGCTCATCTACTCTACCTCATCTACAACCTATTCACAGGGTCTGCTGACAGTTTCCTGCAAGATGTATGACCAGAGTGACAGCCAAAACAGGTCTGAGCAGCAAGGACAGTTAAGTGAGGGCACTAGTCCCTCTAGCAGCTATGATGAGGGCAGGAGGAGCACACCTAGTAACTTGCCCAAGGCAGCTACTAGAACAAGGAAGAAGAGAACTTCTGATACAGAGGATGAAGACTATGTTGCAGTTGATGATGAGGCCATTTCCAAGAGGAAAGTTGTGAAGAAAGAATTTGGCACTGCTGCATCAACAAAGCTAGGCATGAACAAGAAGGCACCTACCAGGAGAGTGCCTACATCCAAGCCAAGGAAGGTTGCCACAGGTGAAAATATGAAGTTCACCATTGAATCTGAAGAAGAGGCAGCTGGTGAGGACAAGAAGAAGAAGAGGGCAAGAACAACAACTGCCAAAGTGCTTGGGAAGTCCACAATGGTAAGATCAGATGATGAAGAGGAAGAGGATGCTGCTCCAGCACCTAAGGCACAGAAGCTCATGGGAGATGCCATTAAGTCAGGGGCTGCTGCTAAGCCCAAAACTGCTCCCAAAGCTGCTGCTACTGTTCCCAAGACTGCACCCAAGAGGAGTACCAGGAACATCCCTGCTGAGGAGAAGAACAAGGCCCCAGTGCCTGAAGCTGCAGAAGAGGAAGCTAAAGCCCAAGTGCTAAGGAAGCTAAAGCCAAAGATCCCTGACCATAATGATGCACATCCTGTTGTAGAGGACATGAGGATCAGGAAGGATGCAGGACTAAGACAGTGGAGAAAGGCTGGCCCCTATCCTGTCAGGAGGAGAACTGCTGTGGACTACAGGTTCCACACAAAGGAACAACAAGATTTCTATGAGACAATCCTGCTTGACAAGAAGCCCATAGTGTGTGACATGAGATGGGTGGACTGGACCTACATAAGAGAGAATGAAGAGCACTTCCCAGGTGTCTATGACAGTTTCAAGGCATGTGAGGTTGACAAGTTTGTTGGCCAGAAGCTTACCAAGTGGAATGATGAGCTGATCATGCAATTCTATTCAACTGCTCATTTCTATCCAGATGGCAGAATAGTGTGGATGTCAGAGGGTACAAGGTACCAATCTATAGTTGATGAGTGGGCCAGATTGATCAATGCCCCAGAAGCCCATGAAGATGACTTGGATGTCTATGCCAAGAGAAGAAGGATCACAACTCTATGGCTAGCATGTACAAGGAGATACCTGATGCAGACCTAGAGACTCACAAGTTTGGCTCTGTAAAGCACTTGCTGTCACGGCTACCAACAATCAACACCATTCTGAGGCACACTCTGTTGCCAAAGTCAGGAGATCACAGAATGATCATAGGACACTCCATCAACTTGCTGCATATATTTGATGTTCCTCAAAAGTTCAAAGTAATGAGTCTGATTGTGGAAACAATCAAGAGGACAACTGCAGATCAGAAGAGATTTTGTGGGTATGCTCCACAAATTCAGGTTCTCATCAACTCCAAGATGGGCACAGGCATATATTTGTTGGACAAGGAGCATCTACCCCTCAAGCCAGACTTTGGGGACAACATTGTTGTCATGAATGAAGAAGATCCATCATCTATGTAAGCACATGAGAAGAGAGAGAAGGCAAGGGAAGATAAAGTTGCAAAGATGCCAACAGCTGAAGAGGCATCTCAGGTATTCTTGAAGAGCAAGCAAGATCAGCTTGGATATCTGATTGCATCCACCTTGAGAATTGAGAAGGGATTGGCCACCCTGATTCAAAACCAGGAGAGCTTGGAGAGGATCATTGAGCAGAAATTCTATGATTTGATGTCAAGATAACTGAGATCCAGTCAGTCGTTGAGCAACTTCAGGAGGAAGTGGAGGAGAAGAAGGGAAAGTCTACTACAAATGCTTTCACTAGAGTGACCAGGAGTCAGAGGTCTGGTGCAGTGCCTGTTCCAGACACAAGAGCTACCACATCGGCACCAGCAGCCACAGCTTCAGTACCACCAGCTCCAGCAGCCACTCCACCAGCTCCAACCACATCTACAGACACTTTCTTCCTTGGAGTCATCTCTACGCCACCTCATGAAGACCAAGCCTGACAGACGCATAGTGAAAGTGCAACTATCCCAGGGTGGTTTTGGTAATTCCTAACAACATATACCTCATTGAGCTAATGCTAGTTCAAGATAAATATTTCAGGAAAGCTCAATGATTGGCATGGCATGGATGAGAAAAGTGGACTCCTCAAAATGCTAAGGACAAAAGGATTGGCTCAAGCTCTAAGCACAGGACTCTACATTTTCCATTTTAGTGATCCAAGATCACATTGAGTCTATAGGAAAAGCCAATACTATCAAGAGGGGTTGAGGTGTTGCTTAATAAGTTTCTTGCTCAAAGTGCTTAGTCATATGCTCCAAAGCCCTCAACTACTTTCTCACATCCACATTTGTCCCAAACCAAAAGTCAAACTCGGCCCCACCGAAACTGTCTATCCGGCGCCACCGAGTTCAGTTAACATAGCCAGAGCCATAAACCCTAGTCTTTTCGGTCTCACCGATAGGGATCTCGGTCTCACTGAGATGGGATTGTAATCTCTCTGTTTCCCTTCGTAACGTTTCGGTCAAACCGAGATGAGCGATCGGTCCCACCGAGATTGCAATGCAAACTCACTGTTTCCCTTTCGTAACGTTTCGGTCCAACCGAGATGAGCGAATCAGTCCCACCGAGTTTGCCTGACCAACTCTCTGTTAGCTTATTACCAAAGTCGGTCTAACCGAGTTTGAGTAATTGGTCCAACCGAGATTATGTTATGCCCTAACCCTAACCATATCGGTCCCATCGAGTTGACATGTCGGTTCCACTGAAATTCCTAACGGTCACATTATTTACTAAATCGGTCTGACCGAGTTTCACGATTCGGTCCCACCGAGTTTGGTAAGTTGTGTGTAACGGTTAGATTTTGTGTGGAGGCTATATATACCCCTCCACCCACTCTTCATTCGTGGAGAGAGCCATCAGAACATGCCTACACTTCCAACATACATTTTCTGAGAGGAGAACCAGCTACACTTGTGTTGAGGTCAAGATATTCCATTCCTACAACATAAATCTTGATCTCTAGCCTTCCTCAAGTTGCTTTCCACTCAAATCTTCTTTCCACCAAATCCAAATCCTGTGAGAGAGAGTTGAGTGTTGGGGAGACTATCATTTGAAGCACAAGAGCAAGGAGTTCATCATCAACACACCATTTGTTACTTCTTGGAGAGTGGTGTCTCCTAGATTGGCTAGGTGTCACTTGGGAGCCTCCGTCAAGATTGTGGAGTTGAACCAAGGAGTTTGTAAGGTCAAGGAGATCGCCTACTTCATGAAGATCTACCCTAGTGAGGCAAGTCCTTCATGGGCAACGGCCATGGTGGGATAGACAAGGTTACTTCTTCATGGACCCTTCGTGGCTGGAGCCCTCCGTGGACTCATGCAACCGTTACCCTTCATGGGTTAAAGTCTCCATCAACGTGGATGTATGATAGCACCACCTATCGGAACCACGGATAAAAAATCTCCGTGTCAACATTGCATTTGCCTCCTCAAACTACTCCCTTTACCTTCATATGCAATTGTTTTACATTCCGCTACTATACTCTTAGAATTGCATGTGTAGGTTGATTGCTTGACTTGTGCTAAGTTGCTAAAATCTGCCAAGAACTAAAATTGGGAAAAGGCTAGATTTTTATTTGGTCAAGTAGTCTAATCACACCCCCTCTAGACATACTTTCGATCCTCCAAGTGGTATTAGAGCTTTGGTCTCCATTTGCTTTGATTTCCATAGCTTTTGGTGGTCATAGACTTGGTTTCACAACCTAGGAGAGTATGGCGTCTAGCGAGGGAAATTACCACCGTAGAGGTCCTTACTTTGATGGTACTAATTTTGCTAGTTGGAAGCATAAGATGAAAATGCATACTCTTGGACATAACCCCGCCGTTTGGGCTATTGTGTGTATTGGCTTGCAAGGTGAATAATTTGATGGGAGAGAACCACCGTGAAGCTACCGCGGAAGAGTTGAAGATGCTGCATTACAATGCTCAAGCTTGTGATATCCTCTTCAATGGATTGTGCCTCGAAGAATTCAACAAAATCAGCCGTCTTGAGAATGCAAAGGAAATTTGGGATACTTTGATTGACATGCACGAAGGTACCGACTCCGTCAAGGAATCCAAATTGGATGTGCTTCAAAGTCAACTTGACAAGTTCAAAATGAAGGATGGTGAAGGTGTCGCTGAAATGTAGAAGCAAGGAAAGAAGTTCCAAGTTAAGGTCCTACAATGACAAAAGATCTTTTAATCGTGAGCGTAATTTCTACAATTGTGGAAGACCCGGATACTATTCCAATGAGTGTACAGCTCCCTACAAAAGAAGAGAAGATTCTCCAAAAAGGAGTAGAAGAGAAGAATCACCATCAAGAGAAAGAAGGAGTAGAGATGATCATTATGAACGAAGAACATCCCGGAGAAGCAAGGATTCGGAAAGGAAGGACAAGTCATCAAGGAGCTACACAAAACGAAGACATCAAGCTCATGTTGGTGAATGGGTATCCGGTTTCGACTCCGACAATCACTCTGAGAGAAGCTATCACTCCGACTCTGAATATACTCAAGATGAAGGTGTTGCCGGTCTAGCACTTGTGTCAACCAACTCCTACGACATATTGGACTCACCAAACGAAGGAATTGGAAGATGCTTCATGGCTAAGGGCCCAAAGGTATCACACCCCGAGTATGTTGATTTCAATAGTGATGAAGATGACTTGTTAGGTGATGATGATTTGCCTGTTGACAACTCTAGTGACGAATACTATCATGAAACGTGAAATAATTATGCTAATCAAGATAAAACGAATGACAATGATAAGGAGAAGATTGAGCGCCTAACTAAAGAACTAAACACTCTTAAGTTAGCTCATAAAGCTATCTTGGAAGATCATCGAGAACTTTTAAAGACTCATGAGAAGTTACTCTTTGAAAAGCTCAACCTTGAGCAAGAGCATGAGTATTTAAAGGCAATCAATGATGATCTTCGCAAGAAAAGTTCTTCTTACATTGCCAAGTGTTTACTCTTATCTACTTACATGCCACAAGTCAATTCTAGTAACAATAATCATGCTAAATCCAATGTTGTTGCTTCTAGTAGTTCTCTTGATTCCACTCATGATTCTCTTAGCCAAGTTACACTTGAGCAAGAAAATAGCTTATTGAAGGGAATTATAGAGAAAGGTGTTTACAAGAGCCTTGCCGAAAGTAAGCAATTCGAGGAAATTGTACGCAAGCAAGGAAGGCATCGGAAGAATCAACGTGTTGGTTTTGAACGAAAGTTCAATGCCAATGGAGTTGAGTGGGAAGAAGATCAATACCCCAAGACGAAGTTTGTTCCTCAACAAGAGAACTATGATCCTACTTCTTTCAAAGGGACACAAGCTAAAGATGATATTCCACCACAAGACCACAAGCAAAAAGGCAAGGACAAGCTTCAAGAGGAGATTGATGCATTTGAAGAAGCTCCTAAGGCCATGGTCAAGTGGGTTCCCAAGACTACATCAAGTTCTACTTCATAAAGTACAACTACAACTCCAAGGATTCCCATCAAAATGATGTGGCTCCCAAAGAGGAAGAAATAGAGAGTTCTTGAGGGTGACTCCGCCAACATACTTCACTCATATCATTTTGGCAAGGACAAGTGCAATCAACTTCCACAGCTTGCACTAGTTCAAGGAGTCACAAACCCTCTTGTTGGTAAGACAAGGGACAAGCTAACCTAATGCTTTCATGGACATCATCTTGTGAGTGCATCACTCTATGTCTATGGATATCCTTGTTTGTTCCTTGTGGGACTAACCCATGTAGGTATTGAAAGCACAACTCACTCCAATTGATTGCTTTGAATGATCTACATCAACATTGAGCATCCACATCTTCAACACCTACATGAAGTCATCATCGACAAAACCCAAGGTTAGTTCATCCCTCTTAGGGGGATCTCACATCTAGGGGAGCTTTACTCTAAGAATTGAGCTAAAGCAACTCTAATGGTGTCACTACAAAAAAACACATCCGTGGCATTTTGGGCCGAATGATTTTTTTTTCTGTCATACTTATGACACTTCTATGACGATAATTGTGACAAAACCCGGTATCATCATAGATGTGGTGGGCTCCTACTTCTATGACAAAAAATCATGACAGAAAATGGGATTTTCGTCCTGGGCGGGCCGGAGACGCAGCTGCATGACATTCTTTGGGCCGTCCATGACCGAAAAAACCATGGTAGAAGCGAGGGCGAGAAATTTTTTGGCGAGTTCCCGGTTACGGTGGGTGGTTGGGGGCCGAGCGATGCACGTTTCTCTCTTACACGTACGCGCGTGTGTGCAAGGCGTTGGCTCTAACTGAACCCGAGCGAGGCGTTGGGCTCTAACTGAACCCGAGTGATTGCACTGCAGGCTATGTGTCGTGGAATTGTCACGGCAGATGTCCTAGTGAAAGGACTTAGTCGTGGAGCCATCGCAACGGGTTAGCTTGAAGGGGTTAAACCGGATGAGGGACACAAGAGTCTTATACTAGTTCGGCCCCTTCGATGAAGGTAAAAGCCTACATCTAGTTGTGATGGAATTGATTGGGTTTCGATGATCAGGGAGCAACTACGCTTGCCTGAACCTCGAGTTGTCGTCTCTTGTCCCTGAACCGCCGCCAGGTCGTCCCTTTATATACACAGGTTGACGCCCGGCCGGTCTACGGAGCCCCGAAGCCGACTTATACAAAGTATCCGGCTCGGTCCCTCCTTTCCTAACTTACATTACAAGTTACATAGTCATGGCGGTTTACCATTATGGGCCCTAATCCGCCTTTGGGCTTCGGGCCCCTAAGCTTCATTTAGTAAAGCATCATCTTCTAGATCTCCATGGGCTTCAACATAGTCAAGGGTGAACCGAACCCTCCTAGCCGGTTTACACTCAGTATCTATATCCCCAACATTAGGCCCCAGATTGATTTGAACTTGTTCATGTCAATCTTCAATAATTCAAAGATATCTTGTAAACGTCTTCCTGTATTTCCGTAAACCGCCATATTGTCTTCTCCGGTAAATTTTGTTAAACCGCCGTGACGTCATCTTCTAGACACAGCAACGGTCCATCATGACATCATCTCTGTATAAAAAGATTAAAAAGATTCCCCTCATTAATGGTCGTCCCGAAAATCGAGGCGACATGCGCACCCACTCTGCCGCTTCAGGCTCCTCGATTCTCGCGCCTGCCATTTATCCTTTCCTCTATAAATAAAGCCCGAAGGCCGTTTTCTCTTTTTCCCCTTCTGTGCCTTCTTCTTCCTTGCGACGCCCCAGTTCTGAAGCTCCGCCGCCCCCCGCGACCTTTGAGATCTTCATCAACACAGGCCATTGCATCAACCTGAAACGAACCAGAGCTCGCCGCTTTCTTCCGCAGTAGATCTGCACCGGTGAGTTTCCTCCTTCCTGCATCGTTAGATCTATGCTAGGGTTCATGCGTTCATATGTACGGTTCTTCGTTCTTCATCCTCAACTCTTAGCTTTTCCTTCTGCAGTGGTTACTTTGATCCAATAACTGTGTAGATCTTGTGCGGTAGTTATTCCGCATCCATTTTTTAAATTTAGCCGATCTTTCCTTGCTTCGGTAGAGTACACAACCTTCCCTGTTCTGCTTCAACGCCATTTATAAGTCGTAGTAATTTTTCTTTACTGGGGCGTGGTAGATCCAAATAAATTTGTTCATTGTGTGAAACCTGTTTCTGTCAACACTTAGCATATTTTCATCTATCTCCTCCACCAAAGGGTGGTTCAAACCTTGTAGCAGTTTAGTAATCCGCCACTTATCCTTAGCCCCCGGTTAAACTGCCAACTAAACTTGCATGATGATTTTCCGGTTTAACTCTGAATAGTACACTTAAACCGTTAATTTGTAAACCGGCTTTATTTCTTTCAGTTCCCCTTCCAAGATGACTAAACAATTCTTAGCTTGCAATTGGGTTCCGTCCTGGATCACGGAACCACAAATCAACGGATACGTCACCACTGGCGCTTTACCCTCAAAAAGGGTCCTTCATTGGCGAGTTCCGGAGTCTGAATGTCCACCTGAACCTCAAGATGGAGAAGTGATTGTATTTATGCAACACTTAGACCGGGGAGTCAGCCCGCCCGGATCAAAAAAACTGGGATGTCCTCGCAAGCTTCCAACTCCATCCGCAAGATATTGGACCGAACTCTGTGTCCAATATATGCAACTTTCAAATATTCTGCGAAGTCTACCTTCAAGAAGAGCCATCTGTGGAGTTGTTCCGGGAATTTTTTCATCTGAACCGCCGTATGGAATTCTCGGATGGTCCCAACACAGAGCTTGGTGACATTTCAATTCAGAAAAGGAAAGAAGTTGACTTCCCTCATGCAAAACATCATAGTCATCCTAAAGATTGGAACCAAACTTGGTTTTATTGCCGGAACACTGCCCCTGATGGAGAAAATCCTTTGTCGGGTTATCACCCTCACCGGCTTAGCAACGGTCACCCATTACCTTCACACCTATCCGCCGTAGAACGGAAAAACTTTGCACCTCAATCGCCAAGCTCTAGGCTCTCATGACCAATGGTTTGACTGGCATTGATCTTATTCGCTGATGGGTTTCTTAGGGCATTTTGCCTTTAAGCCGCCGCCCCGGATTGATGCATGAATATACTGGCAACGTCAAAGACCCTCAACGATATCATGAAGTAGTAATGACCGATCTTGAAGTTACTGAATCTGTGAAGAAAATGCTTGATGAACCGATCTCTGCATGCAGCCAAACCGGGTTGCCACCTTTTTGCGTCTCCAATAAACCGCCAGCGATAAAGTTCATCTTAATACTTATTGATTCGCCTCCGCATTAATCATGTGCTAACCTTTTCTTGCCTTTATTTCACAGGCTAATAGCTTCTTCTGGAAACGGACTAAACCGGCCAGGGCTCCTCGTGCAAAGAGCAAGGTCACCAAGAAAGTTGCCAAGAAGAAAACCGCCGAGTCCTCTGATCCGCCAGAAGATGAGGAATCAGACGCAGAGGTAGAACTTGACTCACTTGGTTCCTTTTTTGTACATCTTATTGACAATGACTATTACCAGGATGATGCTGAGGCCAGCCACGTAGACCATGTTGAGGTAATCATTCTTTCTTCCGATTCTGATCTTGTACCGGTTCAAACAGTTCGTCGTACAGTCCGAAAAGTAAAACAATCTCACCCCCTTGCTCAGTTGGATCCAAAATTTTCTTTGAAGAAACAGCAAGTTGAAGAGCGTTGCACAACCCGGCATAGTGGTCAGCAAATCACTTCGTCCGGTCTAGCAGATACACCAACCAGGAAACATCGTCCAGAGGTGACTTGCTCTCCTGAAAAACTTGATACTTTGAAGGGTTTCTTCCGATGCCCACACAATCCGTCTGACCTGAACTACCAGGCCTCTTCCAACTCGTCTGGCGGTTCATCAACCACTCAGCTGCCTCCTCTCAAGACCGTCGCTAGGTAAGTACATTATTCCTCAACTTGTTTCTTCATGTGTCGGTTTATCATATTCTAACTTTTGATGTTGTAGTGCCAAGGCCCGATTAAGTAAGAAAGCCAAGACCAGCGACCCTACTGATGATCTTGATCTGGAGAAGACCCCAGAGAATGATGGCAAAAATCCTGAGATTGCCATAGACAGCTCTGCTCCGCAAAACCCAGACGCTGATGCTAACCCGCCAGAAGTTGAACCGGATGTACATGTTGATACATCACATCCTCATGCCCCTCCAAGACGAACTGTTGAGCAGCGGGATTCAACTGTTGATCCGCCAAGCCCAGTTAACAGACCGCCGAGCCCTGCTGCCAAAGCGCCAAGCCCTGTTAAGAATATCAATCCATCAAGCCTGGCCAAAGATGATGATATTTTTGTTACTGGCACTGCATATACCGCCCCTGGTAATCCGGTTGCTCTATTAAAACACACTGCCAAGGATGAATTTGCTGCTATGAGCAAGGGGAAGGGGAAGACTGATTTGTCAGCCTATGTTGATCTTTCTGCTCAAGACCTTCACTCTGGTTTCTTGAACCGGCTTTACACCAGCCGGGATTATGAAGCCGGTTTGGTAAATCTGATGAAGGAGCGCTATGAGGTAAACAGTTTGATCTTTTGCTCTGTACCTTCATTGCATTGTAGCCCCCAAGGGCCTGTTTGTCTTTAGAAAGTCAAACCGGGACTTTTATATTCCGTACTATACTTTGTTGATTTTCCTTGTGTATTGTTTGATCAAACACACATTAGCCCCCAAGTGCCATGATTAAAACTTGTATTAATCCATGGGACTTCAACAATTAGTAGGAAAAAATGATCCACATTAGCCCCCAAGTGCCAAGTGTATAACTAGTTATATGCTTGGGACTTTCAAAGATATTGACACTTTCTCCTGACTGTTTCAGACTGAGATAAATCAACAAGTCTCTCAAATTGCGGATCTTCAAGAGAATATTAAATCCCAACAAGTAGAAAGCACCAAGGCAAAAGATGAATTAAAAACCGCCTTAACCACCATGGAGCAGCTCAAAGAGTGGTTCAAGTCTGAAAGGGCCAACTGGGACACTGAAAAGGCTGGATTGCTGAAGCAGGCGGAAGATGCTGAATCAGCTCTTAAACCGGTGGCGGAAGAACTTAGTGGATTGAAGCGCCAAGTTAACGCCATGACTTCTGCAATATTTGGTAAGTATCTTTTGCCAAAGCTTTGTAACTATTTAGCTTTGAAATTTCTCCGGTTTAACATGAAATTCTTAAACCGCTGTAGGCACCCGCATTGCTCATCTGGGCTCTGATATGCGGAAGAAACTAAAGGCCGCCTATACACTGATTGAACAGTTGTATACCGGTGCCCAACGGGTTATCTGCGCATCTTCCTATGACAATGAGGCCCCAACACTAATCAAGGACACGCTGGCCAAGTTATCTATGACGCCAACACAGATAGAAGAGTTGAAGCGATCCGCAGCCAGGGCTGGCACTTTGTTGGCACTTACTCGAGCCAAGGCGTGGATAGCTGATCTTGATCCGGTCGATATAGCCAAGGGCTTCCCCAGTGAACAAGAAAACGGGGAAGTGTTTGATAACGAGGCCCTCAGACGTGTGACAAGGGAGATGCGTCCTCTGGCGAGTCAGTTGGCAGAAGAAGCTAACTTGACGGTTCACCGATCCTTCTAGGATGCTAACAACAAACGGGTTGAGGATGTCATTCCAGAAGTGCAAAATCTTATTCCGCCAATCCGTAAGCACACTTACGCCCATGACGTTGATCCGACTGAGCTTATAAGTGAAGAGGCTGTCTTTCAGGCCTTAACCCGAATTGACTGGACCAGCACTGACTTCCAGCCATTGGATGGGGAGGAGGAGGCTGAACCGACGTCAGATAACCCATCTACTTCACATCAACATGGCGATGAAGCTTAATTTGACAATCCGGTTGATATGTCAGAAACTGTCCGGTTTAAAACAATTCCATATTTTGGGCCGCTAAGTGCCTTGTAATAGGGTAGCAAAAATACTTTGATCTGCTGCCATCGTGTAGTAGCAGATACTTTATGTGATCCGCCATGATAATTTCAATGTTGGTTTATGTATCACGATATGCAATCCCTTTGTCTGCATAAAAAAGTGTCCTGGCGGTTTACCGCCGGACGGGTCATAATACCCAAGATAAGGCCTGATTGATAATCAAACTGTAAAAAATATGAAATGACTCATACCTGTGATGTCATATCACTTTAGTTGGTTGACCAACTTTGATTGTAATAAGGGTGAAAACCCAAATCTAAAATTCTTGTATAACTCCATCTTGTACTGATGGCGTATAATAAGTCATACCGGGTGATGATAAACACCAAATGATCAAAACTGGCAACAAGTAGTCAAAGCCAGGCCGGGTTAATGAACTCCGGTTTTATAATAAGGTTTGTCAACGTGTAGTTGAAAACCAAGCCGGTTTAAGGAACACCGGGCTAATAAGATGACTGATAAGTCATACCAGGTCAAAGAAACCGGTTTAACAGAAAAATTATCAAAAGAGAAGTGACAAACGCAAATAAAACCATGTAGTCGACGCTTTTCATGGGCTGCCAGGCCCAAATTCTAGGCTTTTCGTGGGCTGCCAGGCTACTGAGTTAAACCATTTAGCAAAGCCTTTTAAGATGGACCTCCAACTAACCAATCACCGTTTTAACTTTGACAAGTTCACGGTCTCAATGAGAGTAACTGTCAAACGTTCGGAGGGTCATGCCAGGATTACCTGGATAGGACTGTCTTACTTGATGAAGGCAGGTTAACCCGGGGTTTTAGGTAAATATACCAGGCTTCCAAGCCATGGGTCGATACCCAGCTACAAGGGTCCTTTCAAACTCCTTGGTATTTGACACAAGGAGCCCCCAAGTAACTTGAGGAGCTGTGCTCCCTATGTTTGAGCTGTGCATAGCATCCAGACTCTCTTTGGCCCCTTGGGTGTGAAGCTCCCAAGCTATGTTGTGGCGTGATAGCGGGTTTAATAGGCAGTACTCCGCTTTGTCAGCTGAAGCCCCCATGTAACTCAAAGGATATATGAGAAAAAACAGCAGAGGCCCTGCTTATAGCAAGGATGCTGGTTTATTTATTTATCATAATATATACATTGTCGAAATATGTACATAAGAAAGCCTATGGCTCAAGTGTAGTAAGGCCGTAGGAGAGCTATGTTCCACGGCCGCCGAGTCTCCTCCTCAGAATTGCGTGAGTTGTCTCAAACGTCAATGAGGTAGTATGATCCGTTGTGCAAATTTTTGCTGACCACAAAGGGCCCTTCCCAAGGTGGGGATAACTTGTGCATGTCGGTCTGATCCTGGATGAGCCGGAGCACCAAGTCGCCTTCTTGAAAGGTTCTTGTCCTAACCCGGCGGAAGTGATACCGCCGCGGGTCTTGTTGATAAACCGCCGATCGAGCCAGAGCCATGTCCCGCTTCTCATCTAACAGGTCCAGCGCCTCTTGGCGTGCTTGCTCATTGTCCGCTTCAATATAATTAGCAACCCGGGGCGAGTCATGATGAATATCACTTGGTAGGACTGCCTCTGCCCCGTATACCATAAAGAAAGGTGTGTAACCTGTTGATCGATTGGGCGTGGTGTCAATGCTCCATAACACAGAAGGTAATTCTTCCACCCAACAACCAGGCGTCCGCTTTAAGGGAATCATGAGCCGGGGTTTAAGACCCTTCAAAATTTCTTGATTGGCTCGCTCCGCTTGACCGTTGGATTGAGGGTGCGCCACAGATGCTAAGTCAAGCCGGATGTGCTCTCTCTGACAGAAATCCTCCATCTCACCTTTGGAAAGGTTTGTACCATTATCCGTGATAATACTGTGTGGAAAGCCAAAGTGGAAGATAATCTTTTTGAGAAATTGAACCGCCGTAGCTGCATCACACTTGCTGACAGGCTCCGCTTCAACCCACTTGGTGAATTTATCAACTGCCACAAACAGGTGGGTATTCTTATCCTGGGAACGCTTAAAGGGCCCCACCATATCAAGCCCCCAAGTAGCAAAAGGCCAAGTGATAGGAATCATCCATAGTTCTTGAGCCGGAACATGAGCTCTGCGTGAATTTTTTTGACAAGCATCACATCGCTTTACCAAATCCTCCGCATCAGCATGAGCTGTCAACCAGTAGAACTCATGACGAAAAGCTTTGACAACCAGTGACTTCGAACCGGCGTGATGACCACAATCCCCTTCATGAATTTCTCATAGGATCTCTTGACCTTCTTCCGGAGAAACACAACGCTGAAATACGCTTGAAACGCTACAGCGGTGTAACTCGCCATTGTGAATAACCATGGACTTGGATAGCCGGACTATCTGTCGAGCCAGGACTTCATCATCTGGTAACTCGCCCCGGTTCATATACGCCAGATATGGAACCGTCCAATCCGGTACAATATGCAAAGCAGCCACCAATTGAGCCTCCGGATCAGGAACAGCCAAATCCTCTTCTGTAGGCAAGATATCTAAAAAGGTGTTAGGAGGTACCGGTTTACACTGAGATCTGAGCCGGCTCAAAGCGTATGCTGCTTCGTTTTTGCGCCGATCGATATGCTCAACCTGGTACCCTTTGAAGTGACCCGCCACAATATCCACCTCACGTCTGTAAGCCGCCATGAGTGGATCCTTAGAATCCCAAGTGCCAGAAACTTGCTGAGCCACCAGATCAGAATCTCCAAAACAAAGAACTCGACTTAAGTTCATCTCTTTAACCACACGGAGACCATGGAGTAACACTTCGTACTCAGCTGCATTGTTAGTACAAGGAAACATCAAACGGAGAACATAGCAAATTTTATCACCTCGAGGGGAAGTAAGGACAACTCCAGCCCCCGAGCCCTCCAACTGTTTGGATCCATCAAAATGAATAGTTCAGTATGTGTTATCCGGTTTGTCTTCTGGTGCTTGCAACTCAGTCCAATCATTGATAAAGTCCACAAGGGCCTGAGATTTGATGGCTGTTCGAGGCACATACTTCAAACCGTGTGGACCAAGCTCAATTTCCCACTTTGCAACCCGGCCAGTTGCTTCCCTGTTTTGAATTATATCTCCCAAAGGAGCGGAACTAACCACTGTGATGGGATGGCCTTGAAAGTATTGCTTGAGTTTTCGACTTGCCATAAAAACCCCATACACCAACTTCTGCCAATGTGGATAGCGTTTTTTTGACTCGATCAGGACTTCACTGATGTAGTATACAGGTCGTTGAACCGGATATTCCTTCCCAGCTTCCTTACACTCAACCACAATTGCCACACTGACCGCTCGGGCATTCGCAGCCACATATAACAACAAAGGCTCATTATCAACCGGAGCTGCAAGAACCGGCGGTTCAACCAACTGCCGCTTTAACTCCTCAAAAGCCACATTGGCTGCGTCACTCCAGACGAAATCGTCTGTCTTTTTCAACATCTGATACAAAGGAATTGCCTTCTCTCCCAAAGGCTGATAAACCGGCTATGGGCTGCAATCCGACCCGCCAGATGCTGAACATCATTGATACACTTCGGTTTAGCCAGGGATGTAATCGCCTTGATTTTTTCCAGATTAGCCTCAATGCCTCGATTGGATACCAGAAAACCTAAGAGTTTTCCTGCCGGAACACCAAAAACACATTTATCTGGATTAAGCATCATTTTGTAAACCCGAAGATTGTCAAACGTCTCCTTGAGGTCATCTACCAGTGTTTCCTTCTTCCTGGATTTTACCACAATGTCATCCACATAGGCATGATAATTACGCCCAATCTGTGTGTGAAGAAAATTCTGCACACAACGCTGATAAGTTGACTCGGCACTCTTAAGCCCAAAGGGCATAGAAACATAGCAGAAGGCTCCAAAAGGAGTGATGAAGGTTGTCTTCTCCTGGTCCTTAACTGCCATCTTGATCTGATGATATCCTGAATAAGCATCCAAAAAACTCAGGCGCTCACAACCCGCCGTCGCATCAATGATCTGATCAATACGCGGGAGAGCAAAGGTATCGGCCGGACAAGCTTTGTTCAAGTCCGTGTAGTCCACACACATACGCCAAGTGCCGTTTTTCTTAAGAACAAGCACCGGATTAGCCAGCCATTCAGGATGAAACACTTCAACAATAAACCCAACAGCCAATAGCCGGGCTACCTCCTCACCAATTTCCTTGCGTCTTTCCTCATTAAAGCAACGAAGAAATTGCTTGACCGGTTTAAACTTGGGATCAATATTAAGAGTGTGCTCAGCGAGTTCCCTCGGTACACCTGGCATGTCAGAAGGCTTCCATGCAAAAATGTCCCGGTTCTCACGGATGAACTCGATGAGCCCGCTTTCCTATTTCGGATCCAGATTTGTGCTGATGCTGAACTGGTTGGACGAATCGCCAGGCACAAAGTCAACAAGTTTGGTCTCATCAGCTGGTTTGAAATGCAGGGTTGGGTCATGCTTAGTGGTGGGCTTCTTTAGAGGGGTCATATCTGCCAGATCAACATTTTCCTTATAAAACTTTAGCTCCTTTGTAGCACAAACCGACTCAGCATAAGCCGCATCACCTTCCTCGCAACCCAAAGTGATTTTTTGACTTCCGTGAACTGTAATAGTCCCTTTATGACCTGGCATCTTGAGCTGCAAATAAATATAACAGGGCCTCGACATGAATTTTGCATAAGCCGATCGCCCAAACAGTGCATGGTACGGGCTCTGGATTCTCACCACCTCAAAGGTCAATGTCTCAGACCAGGAGTCATGTTCATCACCAAACACAACCTCCAAAGCAATCTTACCTACAGGATATGCCGATTTACCTGGTACCACGCCATGAAAAACAGTGTTGGACGGTTTAAGACTTTTGTCTGTCAACCCCATGCGACGGAAGGTCTCATAATACATAATGTTGATACTGCTTCCTCCATCCATGAGTACCTTGGTGAACTTGTAACCTCCCACCTGAGGTGCTACCACCAAAGCCAATTGACCCGGATTGTCAACCCGGGGCGGATGATCCTCCCTACTCCACACAATAGGTTGTTTGGACCACTGCAGATAATGTGGTACCGCCGGTTCAACAGCATTAACTGCCCTCTTGTGAAGCTTCTGATCATGCTTGCACAAACTAGTGGTGAACACATGATACTGTCCACCATTCAACTGCTTTGGGTGACTCTGGTAACCCGACTGCTGTTGATTTCCTTGATTACTCTGCTGGTTATTACCACCTTGGTTGTTCTGGTTGCCCTGATTATTCTGAAATCCAGAATTTGAACCGCCGCCACCATGGAGACCTGGTCCTGAACCGCCTGATGGACCTTGATCATACCGGAAAAGATCAAAGTTTTTGAACTCCTTCATAATGTTACAATCCTTCCAGAGATGCGTTGCAGGAGCCTCCTTGGTCCCATGCTTTGGGCAGGGCTGATTCAACAAGCGCTCCAGATTCATTCCGCTGCCGCGCTGGGGCAGTTTACCCTTACGACGCTGAACATTAGCATTAGCCACAAAATCTAAATCCGCTTTACGCTTACCGCTATTCCCATGGCCTCCTTGGCTGTGCTGCTATCCCTTTGCACTGTCGTTCTTCTTTCCCTTCTCCGGTTTCTCATCATCAGAATCGGGATCCTTGGTATTATCAGAATCGGCATACTTGACCAAGGCTTCCATGAGGGTTCCCATGTCGTTGCAGTGGCGCTTGAGCCGTCCCAACTTCATCTTCAGTGACTTAAACCGGCAATTGCGCCCCAGTGTTATGATTGCTTGGCCAGCGTTAATCTGGTCGGACGAGTGCAAAACCTCTGAAATCCGGCGTACCCAATGAGTTGTTGACTCGTTCTCCCCTTGAACACAAGCATCCAGATCCACAATGGACATGGGCTGTTTGCACGTGTCTTTGAAATTGGCTATAAACCGGGCTTTCAACTGATCCCATGACTCGATGGAGTTAGCTGGTAGATTTTTCAACCAAGTACGGGTCGTTCCTTCCAACATCATCGTGAAGTACTTTGCACAGGCCGCTTCATCTACATCCAGCATCTCCATTGCCATCTCATAACACTCGACCCACGCCTCAGGTGGCTGATCTGCCGTGTAATTAGGCACTTTACATGGACCCTTGAAATCTTTGGGCAGACGCACATTATGGAGAGCCGGAATAAGACACGGCACTCCCCAGGAACTGAAGGCAAGCCCCATGCCTTGGTCGACTCACGCTGCTGGCTGAACTGGGGCGGGTTGATGACGACCCAAAGCGGCCTCCCTTCATGCCCTGCCATGATCCACCACATCTTGAGCATTACAATGCCGCATGCTGCTAGACACTTCCGGTCCATCCATACGCCTGCTATAGCTTGGGCTCGGATGAGGGGTTGAATCAATTCTATACCGGCTATAAGAATAAGCCTGCTGCTGTACCATGGTGGTTTGAAGAAGGTCCCTAGCCCGACGCGTTTCAATTGTTGCTATTGAATCGCCCTCCATCGGAATGGCTGCCAGGCGCGATGCTGCGGAAATCATGTTATCCAGAGGACTCGAGAAGTGACCCGGCGGTGTAGACATGTATTGCGGTGGGTTATCTGTATGCCGTGGTGGTTCTGTTATCCGCAGTTGATCCGGAGATGTCCTGGGCGCATCAGTCCGGTTTGCAGCTGCTGGATTGCTCGGCCCAGCACCTGGTGTTTGAAAGAAATTCAATCCTTCGTAGACCGGCGGCAGACGAGACCGGTACTTCCTTCACATTACATCCTCTGACGCGGTCTGATCCAGCATGAGTCGATAATTCTGCACCTGTATCTGTTGTGACTGGGCATCCAAAGCGGCCCGTTCTTCAGCCATCCTAGCATCCTTAGTTGCCAGGTCCTCCTTAGCCTGTGTTATCTGGTCCTTCAGCTTCGCAATGTCCGCATTGTGCTGATCCCGCGTCTCTGGTGTGACTGTCGTGGTTAACAAAGTCGCCCAGGAATCCATCAAACCGGAGAGGACTTGAGCTGGTCGGCGCGCCGGGACTCCTATCGCGGCTGCTGATCCGGTATTTATTGCCGCTGTTGATGAAGACTGCAAAGTGGGCTGTGTTCCGGCCATGTAAACAGCAACCCGACTTGGCGGTTCAAGGAGGTCCGAAATACTATTGCCATCGGAATATCCTTCGAACACACCGTTATGAATCTGGTACAAGGACTTAGTTTCGCCAGTGGATGACTCGCCGTCAGAATATACGGCCGTCTCGCCTTCAGACACTGGCTCAGATCCGATCCCATGGACACATCCTACGAACGCATGCTTCATGGCAGGCTTAACCCGGGCTGGACTCGCACGCTGAGCCGTCTCGACGAGGTCGGTGTAGATGTCCGGCTCAGGGCCCGGTTCGCCGATCTTGCCGATGAAGACATGAAATCAGCCAAAGGGGACCCGTACCCGTACTCGATTGAGCCGGCCTCGGGGCCCCATCCTTCGTCGTTGATGTAGAGCTTGCCGCGACGACTCTTGGTCACCCGGCCGACCACGTACCCCTTGAGTCCTTCAAAGCTGCCCTTCAAGAACTCGAAACCATCGTGCGATAGCCCCATGATGGGTGCCAACTGTCGTGGAATTGTCACGGCAGATGTCCTAGTGAAAGGACTTAGTCATGGAGCCATCACAATGGGTTAGGTTGAAGGGGTTAAATTGGACGAGGGACATGGGAGTTTTATACTAGTTCGGCCCCTTCGATGAAGGTAAAAGCCTACGTCTAGTTGTGATGGAATTGATTGGGTTTCGATGATCAGGGAGCAAATACGCTTGCCTGAACCTCGAGTTGTCGTCTGTTGTCCATGAACCACCACCGGGTCGTCCCTTTATATACACAGGTTGACGCCCGGCCGGTCTATGGAGCCCCGAAGCCGACTTATACAAAGTATCCGGCTCAGTCTCTCCTTTCCTAACTTACATTACAAGTTACATAGTCATGGCAGTTTACCATTATGGGCCCTAATCCGCCTTTGGGCTTTGGGCCTCTAAGCTTCATTTAGTAAAGCGCCATCTTCTGGATCTCCATGGGCTTCAGCATAGTCAAGGGTGAACCGGACCCTCCTGGCCGGTTTACACTCGGTTGCTATATCCCCAACACTACGCGTTACTGAACCGAGCGATCGATCGATGGCTGTTAACTGAACCCGATCGAGCGATTCCTTCGCTACTGCTGCTAACTGAAGTCGATCGATGCTGCCTATGGATGAACAGTGAGCGTTGCGGGGGGGTGGATGAACAGTGAGCGGTGGGGGTGGATGAACAGGACCCCGTGGCCTTGCCTCTGGGTGAACAGGACCCCGATCGATCGAGCCGGTTGGGGCTGGATGAACAGGACCCCGTAGAGGGCTGGATGAACAGTAGAAGGTGGAGGGGTGGATGAACAGTAGCCCGTGGAGGGGTGGTTGAATAGCAGCCCGTGGAGAGGGGTGGTTGAACAGTAGCCGGCGGAGTAGCGTGCGGTGGAGGCTTAATGAACAGGAGCCCGTGGATGAACAGTCGCAGGTGGAGGCTGGAGGAGGTCGACGGTGGATGAACAGTAGCCCGTGGAGGCTGGAGGTGTCGACGGTGGAGATGAACAGTATCCTGTGGAGTCCCGTTTTGCGGTATGCCACACCCCTCCCGATGAACAGGACCCCCGTTTCAACCGTAGCGCTCCAACACAAGTCCATTTCGTCCGTTTTGCGGTACGCCACACCCCCCCGATCAACAGGACCCCGTTTCGATCGTAGGAGGTCCAACACATGTTTGTTTCCTCTGTTTTGCGGTACACCAGACCCCTCCCGATGAACAGGATCCCGTTTCAAACGTGGCCGGTCAAACACAAGGTCGTTTCCTCCATTCTGCGGTACGTCAGGCCTCGTTTCCATCGCCTGTTCCGTCCAAGCCGGTTGGCTCCCACGCGTTCCGTGGCCTCCCGATTGTCGGATTTCTGGTTCCGGCAGACCCTCAAGGTTCGAACTCTTGGGTGCACGCGGAGATCACACCTCCTGCCTACCCACGTCTTGTCGCCTCGCAAGGATCTAAACTACACGAAGAACAACACAAGGGACACGAGATTTATACTGGTTCAGGCCACCATTGTGGTGTAATACCCTACTCCAGTTTGTGGCGTGGTGGATTTCCTCAGGGGGCCAATGATGAATAATACAAGGAAGAACAGCCTCGCGAGGGGCTGTTCCTGGCTGGTGCGATGAACTGCTTGGGCGAGTTCAGTCGCCTCTCTCTCTCTCTAGTCTACCCAAAATCTCCTCCCCCTCTCTCTTCGGTGGCTAGCTCTATTTATAGAGGGAGGCCCTGGGCCTCTTCCCAAATATTGAGCGGGAAGGGCGCCAACAATTGGCCATTTTGAAGGGGAACATCTAGTACACTTATCCTGACTAAAGTCGGTCCTCGCCTGCCAAAGACCCTGATGATGACGCCGGCTTGGGCTCCACGATGACCTCCATCCTGCCGTCCTGCTGGTCTTGGTCTTGTTGCACTGAAATGATTGCCTTTGCTTGATACTCCTGCCTGCGCTTGCCCCCTTTGCACCAAAGAGGAAACAAGGACTCTGCGCAGGCCGGCGCCCGCCTGGCCTCGGTCATCATGGCTTGCGTCATGGGCACCTCGTGAGCTACCCCACCTTGATCTCTTTGCCTCCTCGTGAACCAGCCTGACGAGGTTGTGCCCGAGTAAGCCTCATGTCGTCCGCCCCGCGAGGCCTTGCCCCTCGCGAGGGTCTTGAGTATGTGCTCATGAAGATGGGCCATACTGGGCCACTCCCTGAGCCATGCCGCAGGCCACAGGCAGGCAAGTCTGGGTACCCCCATTCCCAGAACGCCGACAGTAGCCCCCGGGCCCAAGGCACGCCTGGACTTGGCTTAGTAGAGAAGCGAAGGGGCAAGTGTGAAGCGCCGCAGGCCCCAATAGCCTGTGGCCTTGGGCTCCGCGTGGCGGTTGATTGGATGTGGGCGACCCTGTTTCCCCACGCCTCCTTATTTTGCCGCTCGCGCATCTCCTGCCCTTCCTCCTCTCGAGTTCCAGCCTCCACTTCCAATCCAATCTCAAATCCTCCCCCTTCCTGTCGCCATGGCACCGACGAAGAAGGGGAAAGGGCAGAAGCTTGTGCCCTCGCCCCGCTCGCCATCGTCGACGGCTCCTGCCATCGATCAGTCGATCATACTCAACCTGGAAGCCTTGGATAAGGTCAGTTCCGCCCTTGCCACCATCTTCAACGACTGTGGGAGGACGACGTTCTGGCCCGCGTCTCACTTCTCCATTGACAGAATAGTCACCGAGGTCCGGTACTTCGCCGACGCCCTGTGGGCGGGACTGGTTCCCCCCTTTTCCGATTTCTTCAACGCCGTACTTTCCCATTACCAGATCCACATGATGCATTTGGGTCCCGAATGCATTGCTCTTCTTGCCGTTTTCGCTTTTGTTTGCGAGGACATGGTGGGCATTCCTCCTTCAGTTGCCTTGCTGCGCCACTTCTTCTCTTTGCGCCTCAGTGACCCCACCCAATGTTCGGGGTGTGTGAGCTTCTTCGCCGTACCAGAAGCGGCAGCCTCGGGGATTGATTTCAGCCTTCCCCTGCCTGCGACTGGGTTCCGAGAGCGGTGGATGTACGTGGATGTCGGAGTACCCACCCCTGCTCTCGGAGCAAACCTCGCCCGCTATCCCCAATTCGGGCTGGGGCCATGAGACGCTCACGAGCCCCCGGCTCGTCTTCGTCTGGCGTCACTTCGAGAACTTGAGTGCGCTCGGCGTGACGGCACCCAAAGTGGTGAAGGAGTTCCTCCAGAGACGCATTGCCCCTCTCCAGTGTCACTCCCGTCGGATGTGGACCTTCGGGGGGTGTGAAGACCGCATGAGGCTCCAGAAGGAAGATCTGGCGCCTGAAGTGCTGAGGAAGGTTCTCATGATTCTGACTGGGGATCCTTCCCCCGGCAGCCTCTGGCAAGGGGGTGCTTTGTTGTACCTTTGCTCAGGCAGGGCTGATTTTGTGAAGCAGATGCCCAGCTTCGACGAATGGGGGTTGCGCCCAGCAGACCTCATGGGACCTTGTGATAACCCAGTTGCGGTGGTCGCCCTCCTGGTTGCCCGCGGCGGTCCTTCCTCGAGTGGTGGAGCTGGGAGGCAAGGGCCGCTGTAGGCTGAGGGGCCTGCCATCGGGGTGATGATGCCACGCGGAGCTCCTGAGGTGGCAGCTTCTCCGTGAGGCAACGTCTGGCGGCGTGCCCCAGGGCAATGCCCCTGACGCCGGTCACCTTGGCGCTTCTTCCTTGTCGCAGACTGACCCTTGTGCCAAGCTCCTAGGCCGCTTCCGCGTGGACTTCGAGGCTCTCCGAAAGAGAAAGGAGGCCTTGTGTCACCCCCAATATGCGATACTATCCTAAAGAGACTCGAAGGTCCCACCAAGGATAGAACCGCATATTGATACTCTTTTGCAAGGTGGATATCATTACATCAACATTACATAAAAGATGGGGATACATACAAAAGGCATACAATGCCACACGAATACAACATCACAATACATCATCCATAAGATCAACATCCGACTACAGATGAAACACAAACAGAATCTCAAACGACATCCACCCTGCTAGCCCAGGCTGCCGACCTGGAACCTATCCCCTGATCGAAGAAGAGGTAGAATAAGAACTCCAAAACAAGCAAACATCACTCTCGCGTCATGATCATCGCATAACTTGTACCTGCAACTGTTGTTGTAGTAATTTGTGAGCCACGAGGACTCAGCAATCCCATTACCATGGGTATCAAGACTATCAAAGCTTAATGGGAAAGGAAGGGGTAAAGTGGCGAGGTTGCAGCAGCAACTAAGCATATATGGTGGCTAACATACGCAAATAAGAGTGAGAAGAGAAGCAACGGAATGGTCGTGAAGCTAGCAATGATCAAGAGGTGATCCTGAACTCCTACTTACGTCAAACATAACCCAAAACCGTGTTCACTTCCCGGACTTCGCTGAAAAGAGACCATCACGGCTACACACACGGTTGATGCGTTTTAGTTCGAATCTAGTGTCAAGTTGTCTACAACCGGACATTATCAAAATCCCATCTGCCACATAACCGCGGGCACGGCTCTTGAAAGTTTATACCCTGCAGGGGTGTCCCAACTTAGCCCATGATAAGCTCTCACGATCAACGAAGGATATACCTTCTCCCAGGAAGACCCGACCAGTCTCGGAATCCCGGTTTACAAGACATTTCGACAATGGTAAAACAAGACCAGCAAAGCCACCCGATGCGCCGACAATCCCGATAGGAGCTGCACATATCTCGTTCTCAGGGCAACACCGGATAAATCAAGCTACGAGTAAAACCAGACCTCGAGTTTCCCCGAGGGGGCCCCGCAGGATGCTCCGTTCGGACCAGCACTTAGAGAAGCACTGGCCCGGGGGGGCTAAAATAAAGATGACCCTTAGGTTAATTACTCCCAAGGGAAAGGTATAGGTGGTAGGCAAATGGTAAAACCAATGTTGGGCCTTGCTGGAGGAGTTTTATTCAAAGCGAACTGTCAAGGGGGTCCCATAAATCACCCAACCGCATAAGGAACGCAAAATCCGGGGACATAACACTGGTATGACGGAAACTAGGGCGGCAAGGGTGGAACAAAACACCAGGCATAAGGCCGAGCCTTCCACCCTTTACCAAATATATAGATGCATTAATAATATAAGAGATATTGTGATATCCCAACATAATCATGTCCACCATGGAGCAATCTTCAACTTCACTTGCAACTAACAACGCTATAAGAGGGGCTGAGCAAAGCGGTAACATAGCCAAGCAATGTTTTGCTAGGAAGGGTGAAAAAGGTTAGAGGCTGACATGGCAAATTGGGAGGCTTGATCAACAAGAGAGAGGTAGCGCGGCAAAGCGATAGAATGAAGCAACTAGCATAGCAATGATAGTAGTGAGATCTAGGGTAGCGGTCATCTTGCCTGAAATCCCGCAAAGAAGAAGAACGAGTCCATGAAGAAGATGAACGGATGAAGCCTAACCAAGCGTAGATGAACGAATCCTCACGATCGCAATGAAACAGGAACTATCGAGAAGAAGCACACATCATGGTAAACACACCACACATAGACATGACATGATTCTCAACCAAGTATGATGCAAGACAAGACTACATGAAGCTACTCATGGCAAGAGATGATGCATACAAGAACAACACATCAAAGCAAGTTTAAATGAGGTCGGAAACAACATATAACAATTCCGATAAGTCCTCATATGCAAATTTAGAAATTGGTCCAGAACTGAATAAACCTTATGTTCAAGTTGTTAAACAGCAATTTAAGATGCATCAAGATGATCTACACGAGATTCTAGTCAAGTTACATATAAAGTTCATTTAGTTCGGAGCTACGGCCTAGAAGATATGAGTGAAACAAGTTAAACATGGCATTGATGCAAAATGCATACAAACATCAAGCAAACACTCCCAAAACATGGATGCAACATGATAATATGAAACTTCATGCAAAATCAAGCAAGTTTCATATAGAGCACACTCAAAACGGAGCAATGGTTCAACACATACACTCTATACAAGTTTAAAGGACAAACTGTCCAAAACAGCAACTAGGCATCTAGCAAGCATCAAAAAAATATGCTACAGCACCTAACATAATAACAAAAGGCATGGGCATGAAGTAAAGGTAAAGCATGTCAGAACATGAACACTGAGCTATCTCCAGAAAACACTATAACATGCTCAAAAGGACATGGCAAGTTTGCAAATAATAACAGTTTCAGACTTAACAGGAATAACATCAGGTTGCAATGTTTAGAGCTATCAAACAACCTGTTACATGAACTTATCATGACAAACAAAGGCATGGCATGCTAGTACTAAAGACAAAGAACAAAACTCCCTTACTGAACTAATTCCAAAGATCAACAGAAAAGATGGTATCATCGATGCAAACATGGCAAATGATATGACAGATTCATACATGGCAGGAACAACAATAAGTAGGCATGTTGGTGAGCTTGTAGCACTCACCACAGAGAAATACATGGCATGGCAAGGTAACCAACAGTAAGAATACATGTTTATGAAGCTAAGCCTGGCAAGACCAAGTTCATAGCATGCTTGGATCACTAACAACAATCATGGCAACATTGAACTTAATGTTAACAGGCTGACATCAACATTATTTAGCAAGTTTGGAGCAAGATAACAACATGTTACAGCAGGATATAAATGCAACCAGGGGCATGAATGGATATAGCATGACATGTGTAACAAAACATCCTTAGTGATCATCTCAAGAGTATGCATAGAATGACTTGTAGAAGCAGGTTTACATAGCAACATGATATAGCAGATTCAGCCTAGCAAAACAGCAACAGCAAGTATCCTAGTTCACGAGCTCGATGAACTCACTACAAGACTCACAAAAATACATGGATTGCACCACTGTAAATATGGCATGATGTAGCACAAAACACATGTCGACATCAAACTCAAAGGATGCGCACACAAAATGCAACGAAAAAGACAAAACAGCAAGTTATAACAGTTTCGGCACGTTAACATCATATAGCACTCTTGCAACGATGATTAGGGCATCAAGATAACCTCAAAAAAAGATGGCACAATGGAACAAAATGAAGAGCACATCATGATGGACATTTTCATATATCATGCGCATGAAACAGAGCAGTATGCTAGGAGATATGATGCGATGAACAGAGGACCAGAATGCAAATAATCAGGGACTTGGCAGAAATATACCCTCGCGAAAAAGTCAACCCGGGACGGAGGTGTGCGGGACGAGGAGATCCGGGCGGAGCCGGGAGGCATTTGGTCGGAGGGATCGGTGGATCTCGTCCCACCTGGACGGATCTGACCAGAGGAGAGCTCCGGCGAGCTCTCTAGCGAGGCTGGCCGCGGCGCGGGGCTGGCGAGGGGCGGCTGGGCCGCGGAGGGGCGTCGGCGCGAGGTGGCGGAGGGTGGGGCGGACCGGGAGGCAGCCAGTGGC